>NC_092166.1:36955312-37172812 GCF_045791955.1 Oncorhynchus clarkii lewisi | reverse complement strand
CACGTTGTGTGGTCAGGGTCAGCAACCATCCCTCCTGTGTTCCAATGGCACGTTGTGTGGTCAGGGTCAGCAACCATCACTCCTGTGTTCCAATGGCACGTTGTGTGGTCAGGGTCAGCAATCATCACTCCTGTGTTCCAATGGCACGTTGTGTGGTCAGGGTCAGCAACCATCACTCCTGTGTTCCAATGGCACGTTGTGTGGTCAGGGTCAGCAACCATCCCTCCTGTGTTCCAATGGCACGTTGTGTGGTCAGGGTCAGCAACCATCCCTCCTGTGTTCCAATGGCACGTTGTGTGGTCAGGGTCAGCAACCATCACTCCTGTGTTCCAATGGTACGTTGGGTGGTCAGGTTAACAAGGCTGTCCTGGGGAGGTTCAGCTTGGGCCAGTGAAAAGAATATTGTAATAATGCTATTTTTAATCTAGGCTATATAATTGATGAAAAAACAAATGGATTCCCGAAGCTGCTGGTTGTTGCATCAGATCGTATTTTATTTGGTAGCTTTGTTTGCACTGGCCCGGTGTGCGACTGTCAGTTAAGAACAAATTCCTATTTACATTGTCGGCCTACACCGGCCAAACCTGGATGACGCTGGGCCAATTGTGTGCTGCCCTAAGGGACTCCCAATCACGGTCAGTTGTGAATCAGCCAACCTAACTAAGAAATACATTTGACGATACAATTCTCCCCCTACCCTCCTTCATGGCAAGAGTCTATTGTCCTGTTAATAGCCCATAATGGCGCTGTACATCGTGACCTGTTGGGAATAGGCTACAGTACTACAGTAAGAGCAGAATAATCCTAACATTTCCACTCCCTGATTGTAAGATGGCAAGATGGTGCCGATAGAGATGGCAGCTTCGCTTCTGGTCCTTATGAAATGGTGCAGTATTTAGTTTTTTTTATGTATTATTTCTTACATTGTTGTTAGCCCAGAAAACCTTAAGTGTTATTACATACAGCTGGGAAGAACTATTGGATATCAGAGAGATGTCAATTTACCAGCACAACCAGCACTACGACCAGGAATACGACTTTCCCAAAGCAGAATCCTTGTCTGCACCTCCCAGGGAACTGGAACTGATTCCAGAGGCCGACCCAAAACAATGCCGTCGGGGGAGAGGGTGCCGGAGCGGTCTTCTAGTGAGGCTTCGATTGCGCGCACACCACCCACTGCTTCCGAGTATATTACTCGCTAATGTCCGGTCCCTAGTTAACAAAGTCGACAAAATCAGGGCAAGAGTTGCTTTCCAAAGAGATATCCGGGATTGTAACATACTCTGTATGGGGTTTATGTTTAAGGATTAACGACTCATGGTGTAATTGTAACAACATGCAAAAGTCATTTTGTTCACCTGAACTAGAATTCCTCACAATCAAGTGCAGACCGTATTATCTCCCAACAGAAGTCTCCTTGGTTATCTTCACAGCCGCGTATAGCCCCCTGCAAGTGGATACTAAGACGGCCATCAAGGAACTTCACTGGGCTTTATGCAAACTGGAAACCATATATCCTGAGGATACATTTATTGTAGCTGGGGATTTTAACAAAGCTAATACGAGAATAAGGCTACCTAAATTCTATTAGCATATTGATTGCTGTACACGAGCGAGTAACACACTCAACCATTGCAACTCTAACTTCCACGATACATACAAGGCCCTACCGTGCCCTCCTTTTGGCAAATTCGACCATGACTCCATTTTGTTGCTCCTCTCCTATAGGCAGAAACTAAAACAGGAGGCGCCCGCCTTTAGGTCTATCCCAACGGTGGTGTGATCAATTGGATTCCACGCTTCAAAATTGCTTTGGTCACGTGGACTGGGATATGTTCCAGTTAGCCTCAGACAATAACATTGACATATACGCTGACTCGCTGACATATACGCTGACCATACACTAAGGAAGTGTATAGGAGATGTTGTACCCACGGTGACTATTAAAACCTTCCCTAACAAGAAACCGCGGATTGATGGCAGCATTTGCGCAAAACTGAAAGCATGTACCACTGCATTTAATCATGGCAAGGCGACTGGAAACATGGCCGAATACAAACAGTGTAGTTATTCCCTCTTTAAGGCAATCAGACAAGCAAAGCATCAGTATAGAGACAAAGTGGTGTCGCAATTCAACGGCTCAAACACGAGACGTAGTATGTGGCAGGGTCTACAGACAATCACGGATTACAAAAAGAAAACCAGCCCCATCGCAGACACCAACGTCTTGCTTCCAGACAAATTAAACAATTTCTTTGCGCGCTTTGAGGACAACACAGTGCCACTGACGCGGCCCGCTACCAAAGACTGTGGGCTCTCTTTTGCTGTGGCCGACGTGAGTAAAACATTTAAACGTGTTAACCCTCGCAAGGTTGCTGGCCCAGACAGCATCCCTAGCCACATCCTCAGAGCATGCGCAGACCAACTGGCTAGTGTGTTTATGGACATATTCAATCAATCCTTATCCCAGTCTGCTGTCCCCACATGCTTCAAGATGGCAACCATTGTTCCTGTTCCCAAGAAATCTAAGGTAACTTAACTAAACGATTATCGCCACATAGCACTCAATTCTGTCATCATGAAGTGCTTTGAGAGACTAGTCAAGGATCATATCACCTCCACCTTACCTGACACCCTAGAACCACTCCAATTTTCTTACCGCCTCAATAGTACCACAGACGATGCAATCGCCGTCACACTGCACACCTACCTATCCCATATGGACAAGATGAATACCTATTTAAGAATGCTGTTCATTGACTACAGCTCAGCATTGAACACCATAGTACCCTCCAAACTCATCATTAAGCTTGAGACCCTGGGTCTCAACACCACCCTGTGCAACTGGGTCCTGTACTTCCTAACGGGCCGCCTCCTTTGTGGTGAAGGTAGGAAACGACATCTCCACTCCGCTGATCCTCAACACTGGGGCCCCACAAGGGTGCGTTCTCAGCCCCCTCCAGTACTCCCTGTTCACCCACGACTGCACGGCCATGCACACCTCCAACTCAATCATCAAGTTAGCAGATGACAGTACAGTGGTAGGCTTGATTACCAACAACGACGAGACGGCCAACAGGGAGGAGGTGAGGGCCCTCGGAGTGTGGTGTCAGGAAATAACCTCACATTCAACATCAACAAAACAAAGGAGATGATCATGAACTTCAGGAAACAGGAAAGTGAGCACCCCCTTATCCACATCGACAGGACAGCAGTGGAGATGGTGGAAAGTCATTGGCCACTTTAATAAATGGAACACTGGTCACATTAATAATGCCACTTTAAGAATTTACATATCTCGCATTACTCATCTCATATGTATATAATGTATACCGTATCCTTCACTATCTATTGCATCTTAGTCGCTCTTTCACTGCTGATCCATATAGTTTAGACTTATTTATTCTCATCCCATTCCTTTACTAGATTGTGTGTATTAGGTTTTGTTGTGGAATTTGTTAGGTATTAGGTTTTCCTTTACTATATTGTGTGTATTAGGTTTTGTTGTGGAATTTGTTAGGTATTAGGTTTTCCTTTACTATATTGTGTGTATTAGGTTTTGTTGTGTAATTTGTTAGTTATTAGGTTTTCCTTTACTAGATTGTGTGTATTAGGTTTTGCTGTGGAATTTGTTAGATACTAGGTTTTGTTGTGGAATTGTTATATATTACGTGTTAGATACTGCTGCACTGTCAGATCTAGAAGCAAAAGCATTTCGCTACACTCGCAATAACATCTGCTAACCATGTGTATGTGACTAATATGATTTGTTTGATTGTAGTCTAACCAATTCCCCAAATACTGTCAGACTTCGGGATTTGGTCACGGAGAGTGCTATTCTCAAACACTGTGATCAGATGCCTGTGTTACGCCGAATAACAAAATCCCGGGCAAATGAACAGGTACAATACTGTAAAGTAGGCCTAATAATGCTAAGGTATATAAAATATTGTAGCCTACACCTCATGGACTGCTATGTGTTCCACAATAATTCACTGTTGCCTCCTTTTTCAGGTATCATGGCTCGATATTTCATTGAGGAAGAAATCATCAAGAGATATGCTGGACCCTATGTCAGAGAGGTGTTTCTGGGACCTTTTTTTCAAGGTAGGATTATATCAATATTTTGTTATGTTGAGGCTTATTTACATGTATATTTCTAGTATTGTACCTAATGTTAGTAGCTGTTAGGCTAAAAGTATTTTTTTAGTGCAGGACAGAGAAATAGCAATTATTACACTATTGTTCAGGAGGAACGGAAAATTGCATGTCAATTCATATGCCATCGAAAATCTCTTCCCAACTATTTTGCAATCTATATGGCTCTCTGCCAATAAATACATTTAGAGGATTGGAGGATTTTAAATAGTTTGTTTAAAAAAATAACAATATTTTGGAGATTATTTAATTTTCAAATAACTGAAAGTGAGCGATTGTAATCTGAATAAAGGCCAAAATATTTCTGTTTTCAGAGGGAGAGAAACCAGAAGCCCACCATGCTTATTTTTTTGGTGGCCGGCCAAACACTCCCTTAACCTGGACGATGCTGGGCAAATTGTACGTCGCCTCATGGGTCTCCCGGTCACGGCCGGCACAGGTATTGAACCAGCATCTGTAGTTTGCACTGCGATGCAGTTTCTAGACCGCTTCGCCACTCGGGAGGCCCCAGCCACAAAGTTTTTAATGCTTATCAATTGCCTTGCACAAGGTATCAAAATACAGAGAGGTGTTGGCAAGAGTCGATTGTCCTGCCAATAGCCCATCATGGCATTTCCACACCCTGATTGTAGTCTAACCAACACCTAAACGGAGATTCAGTGAAAAGAAAAATCTCATTGATTTATCAAGACCAGTCCCCATGCTTGTCTCAGAGCAGCGCAGTCTTGACTTCTGAATGCTGTCTTTTCCCCCTTCCACTTTCCTCTTCCATTCATTTTGAAAGAGTATTTTCCAGAAAACAACAATTTGTTTACCCTCATTAGCCTACTTCGTTCCAATATTTCTGTAATTTAATGATATTTATTCCCATAGTATTTTGTTATGGATCCATATGGAAAATGACATGCGCAAGAGACGGTGGTAATATTTTTCCTTTTAGAGACTATAATACATGTTGTCCAGGTCAGGACAACCGGGACGTTTATTTATTAAAGACTATCAGAATGAACAATGGGCTGTTATAATACTGTACATGTTGTCCAGGTCAGGACAACCAGGACATGTCTTTATTAAAGACTATCAGAAAGAATAATGGGCTGTTATAATACTGTACATGGTGTCCAGGTCAGGGCAACCAGAACATTTATTTATGAAAGACTATCAGAGAGAATAATGGGCTGTTATAATACTGTACATGGTGTTCAGGTCAGGGCAACCAGAACATTGACTTATTAAAGACTATCAGAGAGAATAATGGGCTGTTATAATACTGTACATGGTGTTCAGGTCAGGACAACCAGAACATTTATTTATTTAAGACTATCAGAATGAATAATGGGCTGTTATAATACTGTACATGGTATCCAGGTCAGGACAACCAGAACATTGATTTATTAAAGACTATCAGAAAGAATGTTGGTGCTGAGGTTATATAACTGAGTCACTCAGCTTTATGTAGGTGCCGAGGCTATACGACTTAGTCACTCAGCTTTATGTAGGTGAGGCTATACGACTGAGTCACTCAGCTTTATGTAGATGCCGAGGCTATATGACTGAGTCACTCAGCTTTATGTAGGTGCTGAGGCTATATGACTGAGTCACTCAGGATTATGTAGGTGCCTGAGGCTATATGACTGAGTCACTCAGCTTTATGTAAGTGCTAAGGCTATATGACTGAGTCACTCAGCTTTATGTAGATGCCGACGCTATACGACTGAGTCACTCAGCTTTATGTAGATGCCGAGGCTATACGACTGAGTCACTCAGCTTTATGTAGGTGAGGCTATACGACTGAGTCACTCAGCTTTATGTAGATGCCGAGGCTATATGACTGAGTCACTCAGCTTTATGTAGGTGCCGAGGCTATACGACTGAGTCACTCAGCTTTATGTAGGTGAGGCTATACGACTGAGTCACTCAGCTTTATGTAGATGCCGAGGTTATACGACTGAGTCACTCAGCTTTATGTAGGTGAGGCTATACGACTGAGTCACTCAGCTTTATGTAGATGCCGAGGCTATATGACTGAGTCACGACTGAGTCACTCAGCTTTATGTAGGTGAGGCTATACGACTGAGTCACTGAGCTTTATGTAGATGCCGAGGCTATATGACTGAGTCACTCAGCTTTATGTAGGTGCTGAGGCTATATGACTGAGTCACTCAGCTTTATGTAGGTGCTGAGGCTATATGACTGAGTCACTCAGCTTTATGTAGGTGCTGAGGCTATATGACTGAGTCACTCAAATTTATGTAGATGCCGAGGCTATATGACTGAGTCACTCAGCTTTATGTAGATGCCGACGCTATACGACTGAGTCACTCAGCTTTATGTAGATGCCGAGGCTATACGACTGAGTCACTCAGCTTTATGTAGGTGAGGCTATACGACTGAGTCACTCAGCTTTATGTAGATGCCGAGGCTATATGACTGAGTCACTCAGCTTTATGTAGGTGCCGAGGCTATACGACTGAGTCACTCAGCTTTATGTAGGTGAGGCTATACGACTGAGTCACTCAGCTTTATGTAGATGCCGAGGCTATACGACTGAGTCACTCAGCTTTATGTAGGTGAGGCTATACGACTGAGTCACTCAGCTTTATGTAGATGCCGAGGCTATATGACTGAGTCACTCAGCTTTATGTAGGTGCCTGATGCTATATGACTGAGTCACTAAGCTTTATGTAGGTGCTGAAGCGATATGACTGAGTCACTCAGCTTTATGTAGGTGCTGAGGCTATATGACTGAGTCACTCAGCTTTATGTAGGTGCAGAGGCTATATGACTGAGTCACTCAGCTTTATGTAGGTGCTGAGGCTATATGACTGAGTCACTCAGCTTTATGTAAGTGAGGCTATACGACTGAGTCACTGAGCTTTATGTAGATGCCGAGGCTATATGACTGAGTCACTCAGCTTTATGTAGGTGCTGAGGCTATATGACTGAGTCACTCAGCTTTATGTAGGTGCTGAGGCTATATGACTGAGTCACTCAGCTTTATGTAGGTGCTGAGGTTTTATTACTGAGTCACTGAGCTTTATGTAGGTGCCGAGGCTATACGACTGAGTCACTCAGCTTTATGTAGATGCCGAGGCTATATGTCTGAGTCACTCAGCTTTATGTAGGTGACTGAGAAAATGACTGAGTCACTTAGCTTTATGTAGGTGCAGAGGCTATATGACTGAGTCACTCAGCTTTATGTAGGTGCTGAGGATATATGACTGAGTCACTCAGCTTTATGTAGGTGCTGAGGCTATATGACTGAGTCACTCAGCTTTATGTAGGTGTTGAGGTTTTCTGACTGAGTCACTGAGCTTTATGTAGGTGCCGAGGCTATACGACTGAGTCACTCAGCTTTATGTAGATGCCGAGGCTATATGTCTGAGTCACTCAGCTTTATGTAGGTGCTGAGGCTATATGACTGAGTCACTCAGCTTTATGTAGGTGCCTGAGAAAATGACTGAGTCACTCAGCTTTATGTAGGTGCCGAGGCAATATGACTGAGTCACTCAGCTTTATGTAGGTGCTGAGGCTATATGACTGAGTCACTTAGCTTTATGTAGGTGCAGAGGCTATATGACTGAGTCACTCAGCTTTATGTAGGTGCTGAGGATATATGACTGAGTCACTCTGCTTTATGTAGATCCCGAGGCTATACGACTGAGTCACTCAGCTTTATGTAGGAGCCGAGGCTATACGACTGAGTCACTCAGCTCTATGTAGGTGCTGAGGATATATGACTGAGTCACTCAGCTTTATGTAGGTGCTGAGGCTATATGACTGAGTCACTCAGCTTTATGTAGGTGCTGAGGTTTTATGACTGAGTCACTGAGCTTTATGTAGGTGCCGAGGCTATACGACTGAGTCACTCAGCTTTATGTAGATGCCGAGGCTATATGTCTGAGTCACTCAGCTTTATGTAGGTGCTGAGGCTATATGACTGAGTCACTCAGCTTTATGTAGGTGCCTGAGAAAATGACTGAGTCACTCAGCTTTATGTAGGTGCCGAGGCAATATGACTGAGTCACTGAGCTTTATGTAGGTGCCGAGGCTATACGACTGAGTCACTCAGCTTTATGTAGATGCCGAGGCTATATGACTGAGTCACTCAGCTTTATGTAGGTGCTGAGGCTATATGACTGAGTCACTCAGCTTTATGTAGGTGCCGAGGCAATATGACTGAGTCACTCAGCCTTATGTAGGTGCTGAGGCTATATGACTGAGTCACTCAGCTTTATGTAGGTGCTGAGGATATATGACTGAGTCACTCTGCTTTATGTAGATCCCGAGGCTATACGACTGAGTCACTCAGCTTTATGTAGGAGCCGAGGCTGTACGACTGAGTCACTCAGCTCTATGTAGGTGCCGAGTCTATACGACTGAGTCACTCAGCTTTATGTAGGTGAGGCTATACGACTGAGTCACTGAGCTTTATGTAGATGCCGAGGCTATATGACTGAGTCACTCAGCTTTATGTAGGTGCTGAGGCTATATGACTGAGTCACTCAGCTTTATGTAGGTGCTGAGGCTATATGACTGAGTCACTGAGCTTTATGTAGGTGCCGAGGCTATACGACTGAGTCACTCAGCTTTATGTAGATGCCGAGGCTATACGACTGAGTCACTCAGCCTTATGTAGTTGCTGAGGCTATATGACTGGGTCACTCAGCTTTATGTAGGTGCCTGAGAATATGACTGAGTCACTCAGCTTTATGTAGGTGCCGAGGCAATATGACTGAGTCACTCAGCTTTATGTAGGTGCTGAGGCTATATGTCTGAGTCACTTAGCTTTATGTAGGTGCAGAGGCTATATGACTGAGTCACTCAGCTTTATGTAGGTGCTGAGGCTATATGACTGAGTCACTCAGCTTTATGTAGATGCCGAGGCTGTATGACTGAGTCACTCAGCTTTATGTAGGAGCCGAGGCTGTACGACTGATTCACTCAGCTCTATGTAGGTGCCCAGGCTATACGACTGAGTCACTCAGCTTTATGTAGATGCCGAGGCTATACGACTGAGTCACTCAGCTTTATGTAGGTGAGGCTATACGACTGAGTCACTCAGCTTTATGTAGATGCCGAGGCTATATGACTGAGTCACTCAGCTTTATGTAGGTGCCTGATGCTATATGACTGAGTCACTAAGCTTTATGTAGGTGCTGAAGCGATATGACTGAGTCACTCAGCTTTATGTAGGTGCTGAGGCTATATGACTGAGTCACTCAGCTTTATGTAGGTGCAGAGGCTATATGACTGAGTCACTCAGCTTTATGTAGGTGCTGAGGCTATATGACTGAGTCACTCAGCTTTATGTAAGTGAGGCTATACGACTGAGTCACTGAGCTTTATGTAGATGCCGAGGCTATATGACTGAGTCACTCAGCTTTATGTAGGTGCTGAGGCTATATGACTGAGTCACTCAGCTTTATGTAGGTGCCTGAGAAAATGACTGAGTCACTCAGCTTTATGTAGGTGCCGAGGCAATATGACTGAGTCACTGAGCTTTATGTAGGTGCCGAGGCTATACGACTGAGTCACTCAGCTTTATGTAGGTGCCGAGGCAATATGACTGAGTCACTCAGCCTTATGTAGGTGCTGAGGCTATATGACTGAGTCACTTAGCTTTATGTAGGTGCAGAGGCTATATGACTGAGTCACTCAGCTTTATGTAGGTGCTGAGGATATATGACTGAGTCACTCTGCTTTATGTAGATCCCGAGGCTATACGACTGAGTCACTCAGCTTTATGTAGGAGCCGAGGCTATACGACTGAGTCACAAAGCTCTATATAGGTGCCGAGTCTATACGACTGAGTCACTCAGCTTTATGTAGGTGAGGCTATACGACTGAGTCACTGAGCTTTATGTAGATGCCGAGGCTATATGACTGAGTCACTCAGCTTTATGTAGGTGCTGAGGCTATATGACTGAGTCACTGAGCTTTATGTAGGTGCCGAGGCTATACGACTGAGTCACTCAGCTTTATGTAGATGCCGAGGCTATACGACTGAGTCACTCAGCCTTATGTAGTTGCTGAGGCTATATGACTGGGTCACTCAGCTTTATGTAGGTGCCTGAGAATATGACTGAGTCACTCAGCTTTATGTAGGTGCTGAGGCTATATGTCTGAGTCACTTAGCTTTATGTAGGTGCAGAGGCTATATGACTGAGTCACTCAGCTTTATGTAGGTGCTGAGGCTATATGACTGAGTCACTCAGCTTTATGTAGATGCCGAGGCTGTATGACTGAGTCACTCAGCTTTATGTAGGAGCCGAGGCTGTACGACTGAGTCACTCAGCTCTATGTAGGTGCCCAGGCTATACGACTGAGTCACTCAGCTTTATGTAGATGCCGAGGCTATACGACTGAGTCACTCAGCTTTATGTAGGTGAGGCTATACGACTGAGTCACTCAGCTTTATGTAGATGCCGAGGCTATATGACTGAGTCACTCAGCTTTATGTAGGTGCCTGATGCTATATGACTGAGTCACTAAGCTTTATGTAAGGGAATACCCCCCTGAATTGTACAAAAATGAATGTCAAAATATTGGCATTGGACAAACCATGTACACGATGTCCAATACCACCCAAAGCGGCGTTGATTCGTGCAAAGTATATGGCAAATGCCATATGGCAATTGCCAATTGTAACACCTCAAAAATCCAACAGGGGGCGAGTGCGCTCCACCTGGGTTTTTCATATTGGAAATGCAACCCAAGTCAACATCCAAAAGAAAAATTTTGAAAAAATTATATTTTTTTCAAAAACTTTTTACCCCTTAAAAAAGTGCTTTCTGGGCCTTTTTTCGAATTTCTTTCGCTTTTTTTGTCAATTACACATGTGTAAGAACTGTATGAATATACTTTTGTCCAATTTTTAAATTACATACATAAGGCATATGTTTTGTCCATTTGCAATATGATTTCATAGGAAGTCAAAAGTCAAAAGTCAAAAATGTCAAAATTTGGTAAAAAACTTCACACATCCTTAAAAAAGTGCTTTCTGGACCGTTTTTCAAAATTCTTTCAATTTTTATGTCAATTACACATGTATAAGAACTTTATCAACATACTTTAGTCATACTTTATTATCATTTTTTTTTTTTTTTACTAGTGCATAAGGCATATGTTTTCTCCATTTGGAATATGATTTAATAGGAAGTCAAAAGTCAAAGTCAAAAGTAACGATTTTCCTCCGTGCAACTGGTGATCTGAAATGTGCAACTGGTGATCTGAAATGTGCAACTGGTGATCTGAAATGTGCAACTGGTAACCCCAAAAAAAATAATTTGATTCTATGTTTCCTTACTTTTTCAAAGTCACTGTGCATTTGCAATATGTTTTAATGGGCAGGTACCATCACGAATTTGTCATGCTATAAAAATCCTGCAGGAATGTGAAATTGACTGGCCCGATGAACTCGGGATGGCTTTGCAGTGATTCTGGGTCATCTCAATCGCTCGTTTGGGTTGATTTCAGAATGTCGCTTTTGGTGATGTTTTTTCACTATAGAATCATATTGCAAATGCACGTGCAACTGCTCACCCAAAAAAAAAATGTTTAGATTTTTTTTGTTTATGTTTCCTTACTTTTTCAAAGTCACTGTGCATTTGCAATATGTTTTTTCACTATAGAATCATATTGCAAATGGTCATCCCCCCAAAAAAATTTTTAGATTTTTTTTGTTTATGTTTCCTTACTTTTTCAAAGTCACTGTGCATTTGCAATATGTTTTTTCACTATAGAATTATATTGCAAATGCACGTGCAACTGGTCATCCCCCCAAAAAAAATTTAGATTTTTTTTGTTTATTTTTCCTTACTTTTTCAAAGTCACTGTGCATTTGCAATATGTTTTTTCACTATAGAATCATATTGCAAATGCACATGCAACTGGTCATCCCCCCCAAAAAAATTTAGATTTTTTTTGTTTATGTTTCCTTACTTTTTCAAAGTCACTGTGCATTTGCAATATGTTTTTTCACTATAGAATCATATTGCAAATGCACGTGCAACTGGTCACCCAAAAAAAAAATGTTTTGATTTTTTTTGTTTATGTTTCCTTACTTTTTCAAAGTCACTGTGCATTTGCAATATGTTTTTTCACTATAGAATCATATTGCAAATGCACATGCAACTGGTCACCCCCCCCAAAAAATTTAGATTTTTTTTGTTTATGTTTCCTTACTTTTTCAAAGTCACTGTGCATTTGCAATATGTTTTTTCACTATAGAATCATATTGCAAATGCACGTGCAACTGGTCACCCAAAAATAAAAATTTTGGATTTTTTTTGTTTATGTTTCCTTACTTTTTCAAAGTCACTGTGCATTTGCAATATGTTTTTCACTATAGAATCATATTGCAAATGCACATGCAACTGGTCATCCCCCCCAAAAAAATTTAGATTTTTTTTGTTTATGTTTCCTTACTTTTTCAAAGTCACTGTGCATTTGCAATATGTTTTTTCACTATAGAATCATATTGCAAATGCACGTGCAACTGGTCATCCCCCAAAAAAAAAATTAGATTTTTTTTGTTTATTTTTCCTTACTTTTTCAAAGTCACTGTGCATTTGCAATATGTTTTTTCACTATAGAATCATATTGCAAATGCACATGCAACTGGTCATCCCCCCAAAAAAAATTTAGATTTTTTTTATGTTTCCTTACTTTTTCAAAGTCACTGTGCATTTGCAATATGTTTTTTCACTATAGAATCATATTGCAAATGCACATGCAACTGGTCATCCCCCCCCAAAAAATTTAGATTTTTTTTGTTTATGTTTCCTTACTTTTTCAAAGTCACTGTGCATTTGCAATATGTTTTTTCACTATAGAATCATATTGCAAATGCACGTGCAACTGGTCATCCCCCCAAAAAAATTTTAGATTTTTTTTGTTTATTTTTCCTTACTTTTTCAAAGTCACTGTGCATTTGCAATATGTTTTTTCACTATAGAATCATATTGCAAATGCACATGCAACTGGTCATCCCCCCCAAAAAATTTTAGATTTTTTTTATGTTTCCTTACTTTTTCAAAGTCACTGTGCATTTGCAATATGTTTTTTCACTATAGAATCATATTGCAAATGCACATGCAACTGGTCATCCCCCCAAAAAATTTTTAGATTTTTTTTGTTTATGTTTCCTTACTTTTTCAAAGTCACTGTGCATTTGCAATATGTTTTTTCACTATAGAATCATATTGCAAATGCACGTGCAACTGGTCATCCCCCCCAAAAAAAATTAGATTTTTTTTGTTTATTTTTCCTTACTTTTTCAAAGTCACTGTGCATTTGCAATATGTTTTTTCACTATAGAATCATATTGCAAATGCACGTGCAACTGGTCACCCAAAAATAAAAATGTTGGATTTTTTTTGTTTATGTTTCCTTACTTTTTCAAAGTCACTGTGCATTTGCAATATGTTTTTTCACTATAGAATCATATTGCAAATGCACGTGCAACTGGTCATCCCCCCCAAAAAAATTTAGATTTTTTTTGTTTATTTTTCCTTACTTTTTCAAAGTCACTGTGCATTTGCAATATGTTTTTTCACTATAGAATCATATTGCAAATGCACATGCAACTGGTCATCCCCCAAAAAAAATTTTAGATTTTTTTTGTTTATGTTTCCTTACTTTTTCAAAGTCACTGTGCATTTGCAATATGTTTTTTCACTATAGAATCATATTGCAAATGCACGTGCAACTGGTCACCCAAAAAAAAAATGTTTTGATTTTTTTTGTTTATGTTTCCTTACTTTTTCAAAGTCACTGTGCATTTGCAATATGTTTTTTCACTATAGAATCATATTGCAAATGCACATGCAACTGGTCACCCCCCCCCAAAAATTTAGATTTTTTTTGTTTATGTTTCCTTACTTTTTCAAAGTCACTGTGCATTTGCAACATGTTTTTTCACTATAGAATCATATTGCAAATGCACGTGCAACTGGTCACCCAAAAATAAAAATTTTGGATTTTTTTTGTTTATGTTTCCTTACTTTTTCAAAGTCACTGTGCATTTGCAATATGTTTTTCACTATAGAATCATATTGCAAATGCACATGCAACTGGTCATCCCCCCCAAAAAATTTTAGATTTTTTTTGTTTATGTTTCCTTACTTTTTCAAAGTCACTGTGCATTTGCAATATGTTTTTTCACTATAGAATCATATTGCAAATGCACGTGCAACTGGTCATCCCCCAAAAAAATTTTTAGATTTTTTTTGTTTATTTTTCCTTACTTTTTCAAAGTCACTGTGCATTTGCAATATGTTTTTTCACTATAGAATCATATTGCAAATGCACATGCAACTGGTCATCCCCCCCAAAAAATTTTAGATTTTTTTTATGTTTCCTTACTTTTTCAAAGTCACTGTGCATTTGCAATATGTTTTTTCACTATAGAATCATATTGCAAATGCACATGCAACTGGTCATCCCCCCAAAAAATTTTTAGATTTTTTTTGTTTATGTTTCCTTACTTTTTCAAAGTCACTGTGCATTTGCAATATGTTTTTTCACTATAGAATCATATTGCAAATGCACGTGCAACTGGTCATCCCCCCAAAAAAAATTTAGATTTTTTTTGTTTATTTTTCCTTACTTTTTCAAAGTCACTGTGCATTTGCAATATGTTTTTTCACTATAGAATCATATTGCAAATGCACGTGCAACTGGTCACCCAAAAATAAAAATTTTGGATTTTTTTTGTTTATGTTTCCTTACTTTTTCAAAGTCACTGTGCATTTGCAATATGTTTTTTCAGTATAGAATCATATTGCAAATGCACATGCAACTGGTCATCCCCCCCAAAAAAATTTAGATTTTTTTTGTTTATGTTTCCTTACTTTTTCAAAGTCACTGTGCATTTGCAATATGTTTTTTCACTATAGAATCATATTGCAAATGCACGTGCAACTGGTCATCCCCCCCAAAAAAATTTAGATTTTTTTTGTTTATTTTTCCTTACTTTTTCAAAGTCACTGTGCATTTGCAATATGTTTTTTCACTATAGAATCATATTGCAAATGCACATGCAACTGGTCATCCCCCCCAAAAAAATTTAGATTTTTTTTATGTTTCCTTACTTTTTCAAAGTCACTGTGCATTTGCAATATGTTTTTTCACTATAGAATCATATTGCAAATGCACATGCAACTGGTCATCCCCCCAAAAAAATTTTAGATTTTTTTTGTTTATGTTTCCTTACTTTTTCAAAGTCACTGTGCATTTGCAATATGTTTTTTCACTATAGAATCATATTGCAAATGCACATGCAACTGGTCATCCCCCCCAAAAAATTTTAGATTTTTTTTGTTTATGTTTCCTTACTTTTTCAAAGTCACTGTGCATTTGCAATATGTTTTTTCACTATAGAATCATATTGCAAATGCACGTGCAACTGGTCACCCAAAAATAAAAATTTTGGATTTTTTTTGTTTATGTTTCCTTACTTTTTCAAAGTCACTGTGCATTTGCAATATGTTTCAATGGGCAGGTACCATCACGAATTTGTCATGCTCAAAATTTTTTAGATGTATTTTTTTTTGTTTCTTACTTTTTCAAAGTCACTGTGCATTTGCAATATGTTTTAAAGGGCAGGTACCATCACGAATTTGTCATGCTATAAAAATCTTGCAGGAATGTGAAATTGACTGGCCCGATGAACTCGGGATGGCTTTGCAGTGATTCTGGGTCATCTCAATCGCTCGTTTGGGTTGATTTCAGAATGTCGCTTTTGGTGATGTTTTTTCACTATAGGATCATATTGCAAATGTACAAGAGTCAAGTGGACAAGAGTCCATCAGTCAATTAGATATCATTCTGACCACCAAACTGATACAAACTGACACCAAACCCACTTTTTCCAACTCGTTTAGTAGCCAACTATTACATACTTCAGAGCTGGCCCAAAATTCACAACCCCTTCGGTTCAAACCATAAAAAAACCATAAAACACGTAGTTACGTTCTAGCTGCGGGTCCATTTCTTATGTTATGTGTTGGCCTAGCTGAGGCGACCCCGAATCCCAAGTTTCGTCTCGATAGGTCATTTGGTGTCCGAGAAAAACCCTAATTGGTGCTGAAAATCCACTATTTTCCATGACTTGCTACGGGGTCCTTGAATGAGCTATTGGACAGAAACGTTGGGGTCTGTCTATATGGGCCGAGACGTTTGCAATGCACCTAGTCTTGCGACTCTGGGACATTTCTAAATGTCGTCATTTTCGTGATGCAAAAATGAATTGAAGTTATTTCAAATGTACGAGGCTGTTTCTCGGTCCGAGAACCTTCTAGAGCCACGTAACTCACCACGCACCATCTACGGGAGGTCTAGAACAGGTTTCTAAAGTTTCGGAACTCTAGGTCCGACGGTTCTTTTTTAGCTCCAACAAAGCTAACTATTGGAGCCACTGTCTGTCTCTACGCACCCCAATACGTCCCTCCTTCCAAGTTGTGTTTTAGTGTGATTTTTTTTTCCTTTGAATTTTTTGGGGAAAAATGACTGATTTACAGTTCATGGGGGTTGCCTAATCACACATATGAAGTTTTGGAAAGATCAGACTTTTTTAACCCTTCGAAACAGCCCCTAAGACACCAATTATGGCACTTCCGGTTGGCACAGGAAGTTATAAATCAACACATATCCTCATTGGGGTATGCTGTTACAGAATCCTGAGTTTTAAGTCCTTACGTTAAGAATTGACTGATCTACACAGGGTTGAATGCACTATGTCTATCAAACTGCATGCAGTGTATGGGTAAACACTTTTAGGGGCATTTTAACCACTTCCGGTTGGTCCAGGAAGCTTAGAATCAACACAGGTAGACCTCATAGTGGCCTGATGGACTGGTACCGAAGACAGGTTCATACGGCATTCATAACCCACATAGGCCTCAGGTTGAAATTAGGGGTGCAGGCAATGTATTCCTATGGGGAGAGATGACACTGTAATCTGTGAGATCAAAAAACACTGTTTTACTGTTAAGGGTTAATGCCACACGGTCAAGGTTAGGCTTGTTCAGATCGGGAGGACCTTAGGAACATTCATGTGGTGCAATTTTTCTTCTCACTCTAACGGTTCTCTCACTGTCACCCAAAAGCAAATGACATTGTGGTGCAGGCTTCATTTTGGGCCTACTATTCTAATGCTCGCTGCGCCTAGACCGAGCGAGCTACGGTCAAGCGGGATATCTCGCTGAACTCGGTACGGCCTAGGGATCATGGTAATGCCATTTCCTGCTCTCTGTGTCTTTAAGCACCGCACTTTATCACTCCATCCTTCCTGTGTGTGTGTGAGGGAGCTTTTCTTTGACATCTGTTGGGATTAATGACTGATTTACAGTTCAGAAGGGTTACCTAGTCACACATATGAAGTTTTGGAGAGATGTGACTTTTTTAACCCTTCGAAACAGAGAGTGTGACCCAATTAAAGGCACTTCCGGTTGGCACAGGAAGCTATAAGTAAACACATGTCTTGATTTACATAGCCACTTACAGAATCCCGAGTTTTAAGTCTTTACGTTAAGAATTGACTGATCTACACAGGGTTGAATGCACTATGTCTATCAAACTGCAGGCAGTGTATGGGTAAACACTTTTAGGGGCATTTTAACCACTTCCGGTTGCTCCAGGAAGCTTAGATTCGACACAGGTAGATCTCATAGTGGCCTGATGGACTGGTACCGAAGACAGGTTCATACGGCATTCATAACCCATATAGGCTTCAGGTTGAATTTTGTGGTGCAGGCAATGTATTCCTATGGGGAGAGATGTCACTGTAATCTGTGAGATCAAAAAACCCTGTTTTACTGTGAAGGGTTAATGCCACACGGTCAAGGTTAGGCTTGTTCAGATCGGGAGGACCTTAGGAACATTCATGTGGTGGAATTGTGCTTCTCACCCTAACGGTTCTCTCACTGCCACCCAAAATCAAATGACATTGTGGTGCAGGCTTCATTTTGGGCCTTCTTTTTTTCAAGTTTGCTGCACTCAGAACGAGCTACGGTCAAGCGGGGCGTCTCCTTGAACTCGGCACAGTCTGGAGACTATGGTGATGCCATTTTTTGTGTTGATTTCAGAATGCCATTTTGGTGATGGTCCCTCTCCGTTTAAACATATTGCAAATGTACAAAAGTCAACTAGCAAGTCAGTGTCCATCAGTCAATTAGATGTCATTATGACACCAAATGGATATCAATTGACACCAAACCCACTTTTTCCTACTCATTTAGTAGCCAACTATCACATATGTCAGAGCAGTCCCATAATTCACAGCGCCTTCGGTTTAAAACATAATAAAAAGGTAAAACACATAGTTACGTTCTAGCTGCGGGTCCAGTTCGGACATTATGTGAAGGCCTATGTGAGGCGACCCCGAATCCCGAGTTTCGGCTCGATAGGTCATTTGGTGTCCGAGAAAAACCCTAATTGGTGCTGAAAATCCACTTTTTTCCATGCCTTGCTACGGGGTCCTTGAACGAGCTATCGGACAGACACGTCGGAGTCCGTCTCTATGGGCCGAGCCGGTTTCAATGCACCTAGCCTTGCGTCTCTGAGACTTTTCTAAACGTCGTCATTTTCGTAATGGTCAAAATGAATTGAAGGTATTGCAAATGTACGAGGCTGTTTCTCGGTCCGAGAACCGTCTAGAGCCACGTAACTCACCACGCACCATCAACCGGAGGTCTAGAACAGGTTTCTAAAGTTTCGGAACTCTAGGTCTGACGGTTCTTTTTTAGCTCCAACAAAGCTAACTATTGCAGCCACTGTCTGTCTCTACGCACCCCAATACGTCCCTCCATCCAAGGTGTGTTTTAGTGTGATTTTTTTTTCCTTTGATTTTTTTGGGGAAAAATGACTGATTTACAGTTCATGGGGGTTGCCTAATCACACATATGAAGTTTTGGAAAGATCAGACTTTTTTAACCCCTCGAAACAGCCCCTGAGACACCAGTTATGGCACTTCCGGTTGGCACAGGAAGCTATAAATCAACACATATCCCCATTGGGGTATGCTGTTACAGAATCCTGAGTTTTAAGTCCTTACGTTAAGAACTGACTGATTTACACAGGGTTGAATGCACTATGTCTGTCAAACTGCAGGCAGGGTATGGGTAAACACTTTTAGGGGCATTTTAACCACTTCCGGTTGGTCCAGGAAGCTCAGAATCAACACAGGTAGACCTCATAGTGGCCTGATGGACTGGTACCGAAGACAGGTTCATACGGCATTCATAACCCATATAGACTTCAGGTTGAAATTAGGGGTGCAGGCAATGTATTCCTATGGGGAGAGATGACACTGTAATCTGTGAGATCAAAAAACACTGTTTTACTCTTAAGGGTTAATGCCACACGGTCAAGGTTAGGCTTGTACAGATCGGGAGGACCTTAGGAACATTCATGTGGTGGAATTTTTCTTCTCACCCTAACGGTTCTCTCACTGTCACTCAAAAGCAAATGACATTGTGGGGCAGGCTTCATTTTGGGCCTACTTTTCTAATGGTCGTTGCGCTTAGACCGAGCGAGCTACGGTCAAGCGGGATAGCTCGTTGAACTCAGCACAGTCTGGAGACTATGGTGATGCCATTTTTTGTGTTGATTTCAGAATGCCATTTTGGTGATGGTCCCTCTCCGTTTAAACATATTGCAAATGCACAAAAGTCAACTAGCAAGTCAGTGTCCATCAGTCAATTAGATGTCATTATGACACCAAACCCACTTTTTACTACTCATTTAGAAGCCAACTATCACATATGTCAGAGCAGTCCCATAATTCACAGCGCCTTTAGTTTAAAACATAATAAAAAGGTAAAACACATAGTTACGTTCTAGCTGCGGGTCCAGTTCGGACATTATGTGAAGTCCTATGTGAGGCGACCCCGAATCCCGAGTTTCGGCTCGATAGGTCATTTGGTGTCCGAGAAAAACCCTAATTGGTGCTGAAAATCCACTTTTTTCCATGCCTTGCTACGGGGTCCTTGAACGAGCTATCGGACAGAAACGTTGGGGTCTGTCTCTATGGGCCGAGCCGGTTTCAATGCACCTAGCCTTGCGTCTCTGAGACTTTTCTAAACGTCGTCATTTTCGTAATGGTCAAAATGAATTGAAGGTATTGCAAATGTACGAGGCTGTTTCTCGGTCCGAGAACCGTCTAGAGCCACGTAACTCACCACGCACCATCGACCGGAGGTCTAGAACAGGTTTCTAAAGTTTCGGAACTCTAGGTCTGACGGTTCTTTTTTAGCTCGAACAAAGCTAACTATTGCAGCCACTGTCTGTCTCTACGCACCCCAATACGTCCCTCCATTCAAGTTGTGTTTTAGTGTGATTTTTTTTTCCTTTGAATTTTTTGGGGAAAAATGACTGATTTACAGTTCATGGGGGTTGCCTAATCACATATATGAAGTTTTGGACAGATCAGACTTTTTTAACCCTTTGAAACAGCCCCTGAGACACCAATTATGGCACTTCCGGTTGGCACAGGAAGCTATAAATCACCACATATCCTCATTGGGGTATGCTGTTACAGAATCCTGAGTTTTAAGTCTTTACGTTAACAACTGAGTTATTTACGGAGGGTTTAGTATGTGTGTGTTATTTCAGAAAATCATAGAAAATCACAGAAATCTCGCAGAGCTCCGCAGCACACTTTAAAAAGATTCGTATGAACACCCTGCAACTGGATCTGTAACCGTTGAAAAAAAAAACGCCTATTTGTGACCATTGCCAAGTTGTCATTGTTCCGTTTCTCTTAAATGACGATAGATAAATGGCTGGTTCTTTTTTTATTGACACCGGAGGCTCCTTGACTTTGACCTGAAGTGGAAAAATAATTTCTCTATTTCCATTTAGGACCTTTAATCCCAGAAAAACGGCCATAACTCAAAAACCGTCGAGGCCTAGACGCCATCTTGTTCGGGGCCAACTGCCCATTATGCCAAACCTACGCTCACCGAGTTTCGGCTTCGAAATATTTTCCGTTTTCGAGATAAGGCCCCGTCGTGATTCGTGATGTTTTGCCAAATTGCCATATGATTCCGTATGCCCTCTTGTGGGAAATTCCGGGATAGCGGAAAAACGGTCCAAAACTTGTTTATTTTATAAAACGGAAACCGAATGTCCGACAAAGTTCATTTGATGACTTCCCGGTAGGTCTGGCCCTACCGCACGGCCCGACGCCGACCGCGAATTTTACAAACGATTTCGGACGTCTAGTAAGGGACCGTACATTTGCGATATGGACTTTCTCACTGATCATACACGAAATGCCGAAATGTTCCCTTAAGGTATGTAGGTGCTGAAGCGATATGACTGAGTCACTCAGCTTTATGTAGGTGCTGAGGCTATATGACTGAGTCACTCAGCTTTATGTAGGTGCCTGAGAAAATGACTGAGTCACTCAGCTTTATGTAGGTGCCGAGGCAATATGACTGAGTCACTGAGCTTTATGTAGGTGCCGAGGCTATACGACTGAGTCACTCAGCTTTATGTAGATGCCGAGGCTATATGACTGAGTCACTCAGCTTTATGTAGGTGCTGAGGCTATATGACTGAGTCACTCAGCTTTATGTAAGTGAGGCTATACGACTGAGTCACTGAGCTTTATGTAGATGCCGAGGCTATATGACTGAGTCACTCAGCTTTATGTAGGTGCTGAGGCTATATGACTGAGTCACTCAGCTTTATGTAGGTGCTGAGGCTATATGACTGAGTCACTCAGCTTTATGTAGGTGCTGAGGTTTTATGACTGAGTCACTGAGCTTTATGTAGGTGCCGAGGCTATACGACTGAGTCACTCAGCTTTATGTAGATGCCGAGGCTATATGTCTGAGTCACTCAGCTTTATGTAGGTGCTGAGGCTATATGACTGAGTCACTCAGCTTTATGTAGGTGCCTGAGAAAATGACTGAGTCACTTAGCTTTATGTAGGTGCAGAGGCTATATGACTGAGTCACTCAGCTTTATGTAGGTGCTGAGGATATATGACTGAGTCACTCAGCTTTATGTAGGTGCTGAGGCTATATGACTGAGTCACTCAGCTTTATGTAGGTGCTGAGGTTTTCTGACTGAGTCACTGAGCTTTATGTAGGTGCCGAGGCTATACGACTGAGTCACTCAGCTTTATGTAGATGCCGAGGCTATATGTCTGAGTCACTCAGCTTTATGTAGGTGCTGAGGCTATATGACTGAGTTACTCAGCTTTATGTAGGTGCCTGAGAAAATGACTGAGTCACTTAGCTTTATGTAGGTGCCGAGGCAATATGACTGAGTCACTCAGCTTTATGTAGGTGCTGAGGCTATATGACTGAGTCACTTAGCTTTATGTAGGTGCAGAGGCTATATGACTGAGTCACTCTGCTTTATGTAGATCCCGAGGCTATACGACTGAGTCACTCAGCTTTATGTAGGAGCCGAGGCTATACGACTGAGTCACTCAGCTCTATGTAGGTGCTGAGGATATATGACTGAGTCACTCAGCTTTATGTAGGTGCTGAGGCTATATGACTGAGTCACTCAGCTTTATGTAGGTGCTGAGGTTTTATGACTGAGTCACTGAGCTTTATGTAGGTGCCGAGGCTATACGACTGAGTCACTCAGCTTTATGTAGATGCCGAGGCTATATGTCTGAGTCACTCAGCTTTATGTAGGTGCTGAGGCTATATGACTGAGTCACTCAGCTTTATGTAGGTGCCTGAGAAAATGACTGAGTCACTCAGCTTTATGTAGGTGCCGAGGCAATATGACTGAGTCACTCAGCTTTATGTAGGTGCTGAGGCTATATGACTGAGTCACTTAGCTTTATGTAGGTGCAGAGGCTATATGACTGAGTCACTCAGCTTTATGTAGGTGCTGAGGATATATGACTGAGTCACTCTGCTTTATGTAGATCCCGAGGCTATACGACTGAGTCACTCAGCTTTATGTAGGAGCCGAGGCTATACGACTGAGTCACTCAGCTCTATGTAGGTGCCGAGTCTATACGACTGAGTCACTCAGCTTTATGTAGGTGAGGCTATACGACTGAGTCACTGAGCTTTATGTAGATGCCGAGGCTATATGACTGAGTCATTCAGCTTTATGTAGGTGCTGAGGCTATATGACTGAGTCACTCAGCTTTATGTAGGTGCTGAGGCTATATGACTGAGTCACTCAGCTTTATGTAGGTGCTGAGGCTATATGACTGAGTCACTGAGCTTTATGTAGGTGCCGAGGCTATACGACTGAGTCACTCAGCTTTATGTAGATGCCGAGGCTATACGACTGAGTCACTCAGCTTTATGTAGGTGCTGAGGCTATATGACTGAGTCACTCAGCTTTATGTAGGTGCCTGAGAATATGACTGAGTCACTCAGCTTTATGTAGGTGCCGAGGCAATATGACTGAGTCACTCAGCTTTATGTAGGTGCTGAGGCTATATGTCTGAGTCACTTAGCTTTATGTAGGTGCAGAGGCTATATGACTGAGTCACTCAGCTTTATGTAGGTGCTGAGGCTATATGACTGAGTCACTCAGCTTTATGTAGATGCCGAGGCTATATGACTGAGTCACTCAGCTTTATGTAGGAGCCGAGGCTGTACGACTGAGTCACTCAGCTCTATGTAGGTGCCGAGGCTATACAACTGAGTCACTCAGCTTTATGTAGATGCCGAGGCTATATGACTGAGTCACTCAGCTTTATGTAGGTGAGGCTATACGACTGAGTCACTCAGCTTTATGTAGATGCCGAGGCTATATGACTGAGTCACTCAGCTTTATGTAGGTGCTGAGGCTATATGACTGAGTCACTCAGCTTTATGTAGGTGCCTGAGGCTATATGACTGAGTCACTAAGCTTTATGTAGGTGCTGAAGCGATATGACTGAGTCACTCAGCTTTATGTAGGTGCTGAGGCTATATGACTGAGTCACTCAGCTTTATGTAGGTGCAGAGGCTATATGACTGAGTCACTCAGCTTTATGTAGGTGCTGAGGCTATATGACTGAGTCACTCAGCTTTATGTAGGTGCAGAGGCTATATGACTGAGTCACTCAGCTTTATGTAGGTGCTGAGGCTATATGACTGAGTCACTCAGCTTTATGTAGGTGCTGAGGCTATATGACTGAGTCATTCAGCTTTATGTAGGTGCTGAGGCTATATGACTGAGTCACTCAGCTTTATGTAGGTGCTGAGGCTATATGACTGAGTCACTCAGCTTTATGTAGGTGCTGAGGCTATATGACTGAGTCACTGAGCTTTATGTAGGTGCCGAGGCTATACGACTGAGTCACTCAGCTTTATGTAGATGCCGAGGCTATACGACTGAGTCACTCAGCTTTATGTAGGTGCTGAGGCTATATGACTGAGTCACTCAGCTTTATGTAGGTGCTGAGGCTATATGACTGAGTCACTCAGCTTTATGTAGGTGCCTGAGAATATGACTGAGTCACTCAGCTTTATGTAGGTGCCGAGGCAATATGACTGAGTCACTCAGCTTTATGTAGGTGCTGAGGCTATATGTCTGAGTCACTTAGCTTTATGTAGGTGCAGAGGCTATATGACTGAGTCACTCAGCTTTATGTAGGTGCTGAGGCTGTACGACTGAGTCACTCAGCTCTATGTAGGTGCCGAGGCTATACAACTGAGTCACTCAGCTTTATGTAGATGCCGAGGCTATATGACTGAGTCACTCAGCTTTATGTAGGTGAGGCTATACGACTGAGTCACTCAGCTTTATGTAGATGCCGAGGCTATATGACTGAGTCACTCAGCTTTATGTAGGTGCTGAGGCTATATGACTGAGTCACTCAGCTTTATGTAGGTGCCTGAGGCTATATGACTGAGTCACTAAGCTTTATGTAGGTGCTGAAGCGATATGACTGAGTCACTCAGCTTTATGTAGGTGCAGAGGCTATATGACTGAGTCACTCAGCTTTATGTAGGTGCTGAGGCTATATGACTGAGTCACTCAGCTTTATGTAGGTGCAGAGGCTATATGACTGAGTCACTCAGCTTTATGTAGGTGCTGAGGCTATATGACTGAGTCACTCAGCTTTATGTAGGTGCAGAGGCTATATGACTGAGTCACTCAGCTTTATGTAGGTGCTGAGGCTATATGACTGAGTCACTCAGCTTTATGTAGGTGCTGAGGCTATATGACTGAGTCACTCAGCTTTATGTAGGTGCCTGAGGCTATATGACTGAGTCACTAAGCTTTATGTAGGTGCTGAAGCGATATGACTGAGTCACTCAGCTTTATGTAGGTGCTGAGGCTATATGACTGAGTCACTCAGCTTTATGTAGGTGCAGAGGCTATATGACTGAGTCACTCAGCTTTATGTAGGTGCTGAGGCTATATGACTGAGTCACTCAGCTTTATGTAGGTGCAGAGGCTATATGACTGAGTCACTCAGCTTTATGTAGGTGCTGAGGCTATATGACTGAGTCACTCAGCTTTATGTAGGTGCTGAGGCTATATGACTGAGTCATTCAGCTTTATGTAGGTGCTGAGGCTATATGACTGAGTCACTCAGCTTTATGTAGGTGCTGAGGCTATATGACTGAGTCACTCAGCTTTATGTAGGTGCTGAGGCTATATGACTGAGTCACTGAGCTTTATGTAGGTGCCGAGGCTATACGACTGAGTCACTCAGCTTTATGTAGATGCCGAGGCTATACGACTGAGTCACTCAGCTTTATGTAGGTGCTGAGGCTATATGACTGAGTCACTCAGCTTTATGTAGGTGCTGAGGCTATATGACTGAGTCACTCAGCTTTATGTAGGTGCCTGAGAATATGACTGAGTCACTCAGCTTTATGTAGGTGCCGAGGCAATATGACTGAGTCACTCAGCTTTATGTAGGTGCTGAGGCTATATGTCTGAGTCACTTAGCTTTATGTAGGTGCAGAGGCTATATGACTGAGTCACTCAGCTTTATGTAGGTGCTGAGGCTGTACGACTGAGTCACTCAGCTCTATGTAGGTGCCGAGGCTATACAACTGAGTCACTCAGCTTTATGTAGATGCCGAGGCTATATGACTGAGTCACTCAGCTTTATGTAGGTGAGGCTATACGACTGAGTCACTCAGCTTTATGTAGATGCCGAGGCTATATGACTGAGTCACTCAGCTTTATGTAGGTGCTGAGGCTATATGACTGAGTCACTCAGCTTTATGTAGGTGCCTGAGGCTATATGACTGAGTCACTAAGCTTTATGTAGGTGCTGAAGCGATATGACTGAGTCACTCAGCTTTATGTAGGTGCAGAGGCTATATGACTGAGTCACTCAGCTTTATGTAGGTGCTGAGGCTATATGACTGAGTCACTCAGCTTTATGTAGGTGCAGAGGCTATATGACTGAGTCACTCAGCTTTATGTAGGTGCTGAGGCTATATGACTGAGTCACTCAGCTTTATGTAGGTGCAGAGGCTATATGACTGAGTCACTCAGCTTTATGTAGGTGCTGAGGCTATATGACTGAGTCACTCAGCTTTATGTAGATGCCGAGGCTATACGACTGAGTCACTCAGCTTTATGTAGGTGCCGAGGCTATACGACTGAGTCCCTCAGCTCTATGTAGATGCCGAGGCTATACGACTGAGTCACTCAGCTTTATGTAGGTGAGGCTATACGACTGAGTCACTGAGCTTTATGTAGATGCCGAGGCTATATGACTGAGTCACTCAGATTTATGTAGGTGCTGAGGCTATATGACTGAGTCACTCAGCTTTATGTAGGTGCTGAGGCTATATGACTGAGTTACTCAGCTTTAAGTAGATGCCGGGGCTATACGACTGAGTCACTCAGCTTTATGTAGGTGAGCCTATATGACTGAGTCACTCAGCTTTATGTAGGTGCTGAGGCTATATGAATGAGTCACTCAGCTTTATGTAGGTGCTGAGGCTATATGTCTGAGTCACTCAGCTTTATGTAGGTGCTGAGGCTATATGACTGAGTCACTCAGCTTTATGGAGGTGAGGCTATACGACTGAGTCACTCAGCTTTATGTAGATGCTGAGGCTATATGACTGAGTCACTCAGCTTTATGTAGGTGCCTGAGGCTACATGACTGAGTCACTCAGCTTTATGTAGGTGAGGCTATATGACTGAGTCACTCAGCTTTATGTAGGTGCTGAGGCTATATGACTGAGTCACTCAGCTTTATGTAGGTGCCGATGCTATACGACTGAGTCACTCAGCTTTATGTAGATGCCGAGGCTATACGACTGAGTCACTCAGCTCTATGTAGGTGCCGAGGCTATATGACTGAGTCACTCAGCTTTATGTAGGTGCCGAGGCAATACGACTGAGTCACTCAGCTTTATGTAGGTGCTGAGGCTATATGACTGAGTCACTCAGCTTTATGTAGATGACGAGGCTATACGACTGAGTCACTCAGCTTTATGTAGATGCCGAGGCTATACAACTGAGTCACTCAGCTTTATGTAGATGCCGAGGCTATACGACTGAGTCACTCAGCTTTATGTAGATGCCGAGGCTATACGACTGAGTCACTCAGCTTTATGTAGATGCCGAGGCTATATGACTGAGTTACTCAGCTTTATGTAGGTGCTGAGGCTATATGACTGAGTCACTCAGCTTTATGTAGGTGCCTGAGGCTATATGACTGAGTCACTCAGCTTTATGTAGGTGCCGAGGCTATACGACTGAGTCACTCAGCTTTATGTAGATGCCGAGGCTATATGACTGAGTCACTCAGCTCTATGTAGGTGCCGAGGCTATATGACTGAGTCACTCAGCTTTATGTAGGTGCCGAGGCAATATGACTGAGTCACTCAGCTTTATGTAGGTGCTGAGGCTATATGACTGAGTCACTCAGCTTTATGTAGATGACGAGGCTATACGACTGAGTCACTCAGCTTTATGTACATGCCGAGGCTATACAACTGAGTCACTCAGCTTTATGTAGATGCCGAGGCTATACGACTGAGTCACTCAGCTTTATGTAGATGCCGAGGCTATACGACTGAGTCACTCAGCTTTATGTAGATGCCGAGGCTATATGACTGAGTTACTCAGCTTTATGTAGGTGCTGAGTCTATATGACTGAGTCACTCAGCTTTATGTAGGTGCCTGAGGCTATATGACTGAGTCACTCAGCTTTATGTAGGTGCCGAGGCAATATGACTGAGTCACTCAGCTTTATGTAGGTGCTGAGGCTATATGACTGAGTCACTCAGATTTATGTAGGTGCAGAGGCTATATGACTGAGTCACTCAGCTTTATGTAGGTGCTGAGGCTATATGACTGAGTCACTCAGCTTTATGTAGATGTCGAGGCTATACAACTGAGTCACTCAGCTTTATGTAAGGGAATACCCCCCCTGAATTGTACAAAAATGAATGGCAAGATATTGGCATTGGACAAACCATGTACACGATGTCCAATACCACCCAAAGCGGCGTTGATTCGTGCAAAGTATATGGCAAATGCCATATGGCAATTGCCAATTGTAACACCTCAAAAATCCAACAGGGGGCGAGTGCGCTCCACCGGGGTTTTTCATATTGGAAATGCAACCCAAGTCAACATCCAAAAGAAAAATTTTGAAAAAATGATATTTTATTTTTATTTATTTTGGAAAGATCAGACTTTTTTAACCCCTCGAAACAGCCCCTGAGACACCAGTTATGGCACTTCCGGTTGGCACAGGAAGCTATAAATCAACACATATCCCCATTGGGGTATGCTGTTACAGAATCCTGAGTTTTAAGTCCTTACGTTAAGAATTGACTGATTTACACAGGGTTGAATGCACTATGTCTGTCAAACTGCAGGCAGGGTATGGGTAAACACTTTTAGGGGCATTTTAACCACTTCCGGTTGGTCCAGGAAGCTTAGAATCAACACAGGTAGACCTCATAGTGGCCTGATGGACTGGTACCGAAGACAGGTTCATACGGCATTCATAACCCATATAGACTTCAGGTGTAAATTAGGGGTGCAGGCAATGTATTCCTATGGGGAGAGATGACACTGTAATCTGTGAGATCAAAAAACACTGTTTTACTCTTAAGGGTTAATGCCACACGGTCAAGGTTAGGCTTGTACAGATCGGGAGGACCTTAGGAACATTCATGTGGTGGAATGTTTCTTCTCACCCTAACGGTTCTCTCACTGTCACTCAAAAGCAAATGACATTGTGGGGCAAGCTTCATTTTGGGCCTACTTTTCTAATGGTCGTTGCGCTTAGACCGAGCGAGCTACGGTCAAGCGGGATAGCTCGTTGAACTCAGCACAGTCTGGAGACTATGGTGATTTTTTGTGTTGATTTCAGAATGCCATTTTGGTGATGGTCCCTCTCCGTTTAAACATATTGCAAATGCACAAAAGTCAACTAGCAAGTCAGTGTCCATCAGTCAATTAGATGTCATTATGACACCAAACCCACTTTTTACTACTCATTTAGAAGCCAACTATCACATATGTCAGAGCAGTCCCATAATTCACAGCGCCTTTAGTTTAAAACATAATAAAAAGGTAAAACACATAGTTACGTTCTAGCTGCGGGTCCAGTTCGGACATTATGTGAAGTCCTATGTGAGGCGACCCCGAATCCCGAGTTTCGGCTCGATAGGTCATTTGGTGTCCGAGAAAAACCCTAATTGGTGCTGAAAATCCACTTTTTTCCATGCCTTGCTACGGGGTCCTTGAACGAGCTATCGGACAGAAACGTTGGGGTCTGTCTCTATGGGCCGAGCCGGTTTCAATGCACCTAGCCTTGCGTCTCTGAGACTTTTCTAAACGTCGTCATTTTCGTAATGGTCAAAATGAATTGAAGGTATTGCAAATGTACGAGGCTGTTTCTCGGTCCGAGAACCTTCTAGAGCCACGTAACTCACCACGCACCATCGACCGGAGGTCTAGAACAGGTTTCTAAAGTTTCGGAACTCTAGGTCTGACGGTTCTTTTTTAGCTCGAACAAAGCTAACTATTGCAGCCACTGTCTGTCTCTACGCACCCCAATACGTCCCTCCATTCAAGTTGTGTTTTAGTGTGATTTTTTTTTCCTTTGAATTTTTTGGGGAAAAATGACTGATTTACAGTTCATGGGGGTTGCCTAATCACATATATGAAGTTTTGGACAGATCTGACTTTTTTAACCCTTCGAAACAGCCCCTGAGACACCATTTAAGGCACTTCCGGTTGGCACAGGAAGCTATAATTCACCACATATCCTCATTGGGGGATGCTTTTACAGAATCCTGAGTTTTAAGTCTTTACGTTAAGAACTGAGTTATTTACGGAGGGTTTAGTATGTGTGTGTTATTTCAGAAAATCATAGAAAATCACAGAAATCTCGCAGAGCTCCGCAGCACACTTTAAAAAGATTCGTATGAACACCCTGCAACTGGATCTGTAACCGTTGAAAAAAAAAACGCCTATTTGTGACCATCGCCAAGTTGTCATTGTTCCGTTTCTCTTAAATGACGATAGATAAATGGCTGGTTCTTTTTTTATTGACACCGGAGGCTCCTTGACTTTGACCTGAAGTGGAAAAATAATTTCTCTATTTCCATTTAGGAACTTTAATCCCAGAAAAACGGCCATAACTCAAAAACCGTCGAGGCCTAGACGCCATCTTGTTCGGGGCCAACTGCCCATTATGCCAAACCTCACCAAGTTTCGGCTTCGAAATATTTTCCGTTTTCGAGATAAGGCCCCGTCGTGATTCGTGATGTTTTGCCAAATTGCCATATGATTCCGTATGCCCTCTTGTGGGAAATTCCGGGATAGCGGAAAAACGGTCAAAAACTTGTTTATTTTATAAAACGGAAACCGAATGTCCGACAAAGTTCATTTGATGACTTCCCGGTAGGTCTGGCCCTACCGCACGGCCCGACGCCGACCGCGAATTTTACAAACGATTTCGGACGTCTAGTAAGGGACCGTACATTTGCAATATGGACTTTCTCACTGATCATACACGAAATGCCGAAATGTTCCCTTAAGGTATGTAGGTGCGGAGGCTATACGACTGAGTCACTCAGCTCTATGTAGGTGCCGAGGCTATACGACTGAGTCACTCAGCTTTATGTAGGTGAGGCTATACGACTGAGTCACTGAGCTTTATGTAGATGCCGAGGCTATATGACTGAGTCACTCAGCTTTATGTAGGTGCTGAGGCTATATGACTGAGTCACTCAGCTTTATGTAGATGACGAGGCTATACGACTGAGTCACTCAGCTTTATGTAGATGCCGAGGCTATACAACTGAGTCACTCAGCTTTATGTAGATGCCGAGGCTATATGACTGAGTTACTCAGCTTTATGTAGGTGCTGAGGCTATATGACTGAGTCACTCAGCTTTATGTAGGTGCCTGAGGCTATATGACTGAGTCACTCAGCTTTATGTAGGTGCCGAGACAATATGACTGAGTCACTCAGCTTTATGTAGGTGCTGAGGCTATATGACTGAGTCACTCAGCTTTATGTAGGTGCAGAGGCTATATGACTGAGTCACTCAGCTTTATGTAGGTGCTGAGGCTATATGACTGAGTCACTCAGCTTTATGTAGATGTCGAGGCTATACGACTGAGTCACTCAGCTTTATGTAGGTGCGGAGGCTATACGACTGAGTCACTCAGCTCTATGTAGGTGCCGAGGCTATACGACTGAGTCACTCAGCTTTATGTAGGTGAGGCTATACGACTGAGTCACTGAGCTTTATGTAGATGCCGAGGCTATATGACTGAGTCACTCAGCTTTATGTAGGTGCTGAGGCTATATGACTGAGTCACTCAGCTTTATGGAGGTGCTGAGGCTATACGACTGAGTCACTCAGCTTTATGTAGATGCTGAGGCTATACGACTGAGTCACTCAGCTTTATGTAGGTGCCTGAGGCTATATGACTGAGTCACTCAGCTTTATGTAGATGACGAGGCTATACGACTGAGTCACTCAGCTTTATGTAGGTGAGGCTATATGATTGAGTCACTCAGCTTGATGTAGGTGAGGCTATATGACTGAGTCACTCAGTTTTATGTAGGTGCTGAGGCTATATGACTGAGTCACTCAGCTTTATGTAGGTGCTGAGGCTATATGACTGAGTCACTCAGCTTTATGTAGGTGCTGAGGCTATACGACTGAGTCACTCAGCTTTATGTAGATGCCGAGGCTATACGACTGAGTCACTCAGCTTTATGTAGATGCCGAGGCTATTTGACTGAGTTACTCAGCTTTATGTAGGTGCTGAGGCTATATGACTGAGTCACTCAGCTTTATGTAGGTGCATGAGGCTATATGACTGAGTCACTCAGCTTTATGTAGGTGCCGAGGCAATATGACTGAGTCACTCAGCTTTATGTAGGTGCTGAGGCTATATGACTGAGTCACTCAGCTTTATGTAGGTGCAGAGGCTATATGACTGAGTCACTCAGCTTTATGTAGGTGCTGAGGCTATATGACTGAGTCACTCAGCTTTATGTAGATGTCGAGGCTAAACGACTGAGTCACTCAGCTTTATGTAGGTGCGGAGGCTATACGACTGAGTCACTCAGCTCTATGTAGGTGCCGAGGCTATACGACTGAGTCACTCAGCTTTATGTAGGTGAGGCTATACGACTGAGTCACTGAGCTTTATGTAGATGCCGAGGCTATATGACTGAGTCACTCAGCTTTATGTAGGTGCTGAGGCTATATGACTGAGTCACTCAGCTTTATGTAGATGACGAGGCTATACGACTGAGTCACTCAGCTTTATGTAGGTGAGGCTATATGATTGAGTCACTCAGCTTTATGTAGGTGAGGCTATATGACTGACTCACTCAGTTTTATGTAGGTGCTGAGGCTATATGACTGAGTCACTCAGCTTTATGTAGGTGCTGAGGCTATATGACTGAGTCACTCAGCTTTATGTAGGTGCTGAGGCTATATGACTGAGTCACTCAGCTTTACGTAGGTGCCGAGGCTATATGACTGAGACACTCAGCTTTATGTAGATGCCGAGGCTATATGACTGAGTCACTCAGCTTTATGTAGGTGCTGAGGCTATATGACTGAGTCACTCAGCTTTATGGAGGTGCTGAGGCTATACGACTGAGTCACTCAGCTTTATGTAGATGCTGAGGCTATATGACTGAGTCACTCAGCTTTATGTAGGTGCCTGAGGCTATATGACTGAGTCACTCAGCTTTATGTAGATGACGAGGCTATACGACTGAGTCACTCAGCTTTATGTAGGTGAGGCTATATGATTGAGTCACTCAGCTTTATGTAGGTGAGGCTATATGACTGAGTCACTCAGTTTTATGTAGGTGCTGAGGCTATATGACTGAGTCACTCAGCTTTATGTAGGTGCCGAGGCAATATGACTGAGTCACTCAGCTTTATGTAGGTGCTGAGGCTATATGACTGAGTCACTCAGCTTTATGTAGGTGCAGAGGCTATATGACTGAGTCACTCAGCTTTATGTAGGTGCTGAGGCTATATGACTGAGTCACTCAGCTTTATGTAGATGTCGAGGCTATACGACTGAGTCACTCAGCTTTATGTAGGTGCGGAGGCTATACGACTGAGTCACTCAGCTCTATGTAGGTGCCGAGGCTATACGACTGAGTCACTCAGCTTTATGTAGGTGAGGCTATACGACTGAGTCACTGAGCTTTATGTAGATGCCGAGGCTATATGACTGAGTCACTCAGCTTTATGTAGGTGCTGAGGCTATATGACTGAGTCACTCAGCTTTATGTAGATGACGAGGCTATACGACTGAGTCACTCAGCTTTATGTAGGTGAGGCTATATGATTGAGTCACTCAGCTTTATGTAGGTGAGGCTATATGACTGAGTCACTCAGTTTTATGTAGGTGCTGAGGCTATATGACTGAGTCACTCAGCTTTATGTAGGTGCTGAGGCTATATGACTGAGTCACTCAGCTTTATGTAGGTGCTGAGGCTATATGACTGAGTCACTCAGCTTTACGTAGGTGCCGAGGCTATATGACTGAGACACTCAGCTTTATGTAGGTGCTGAGGCTATATGACTGAGTCACTTAGCTTTATGTAGGTGCCGAGGCTATACGACTGAGTCAATCAGCTCTATGTAGGTGCCGAGGCTATACGACTGAGTCACTCAGCTTTATGTAGATGCCGAGGCTATACGACTGAGTCACTCAGCTTTATGTAGATGCCGAGGCTATACGACTGAGTCACTCAGCTTTATGTAGGTGCTGAGGCTATACGACTGAGTCACTCAGCTTTATGTAGGTGCCGAGACTATACGACTGAGTCACTCAGCTTTATGTAGATGCCGAGGCTATACAACTGAGTCACTCAGCTTTATGTAGATGCCGAGGCTATACGACTGCGCAATCAATTTGATTATTCAAAATCAAAAGTAACAGTCAGTATCTGGTGTGGCCACCAGCTGCATTAAGTTCTGCAGTGCATCTCCTCCTCATGGACTGCACCTGATTTGCCAGTTCTTGCTGTGACATGTGAGACTCTTCCATCAAGGCACCTGCAAGTTTCCGGACAATTTTGGGGGGAATCCGGTGTCTTTGCTGGCCATGGCAGAACACTGACATTCCTGTCTTGCAGGAATTCACGCACAGAACGAGCAGTAATACACAGTGTTGAGATTGCCTGCAATGACAACAAGCTCACAAGCTCAGTCCGATGATGCTGTGACACACAGCCCCAGACCATGACGGATCCTCCACCTCCAGATCCCGCTCCAGAGTACAGGCCTCGCTCATTCCTTCGACGATAAATGTGAATCCAACCATCACCCCTGGTGAGACAAAACTGTGACTCGTCAGTGAAGAGCACTTTTTACCAGTCCTGTCTGGTGGGTTTGTGCCCATCACCCGTTTGTTGTCGGTGATGTCTGGTGAGGACTGGTGAGGACCTTCCTTACAACAGGCCTACAAGCCCTCAGTCCAGCCTCTCTCAGCCTATTGCAGACAGTCTGAGTACTGATGGAGGGATTGTGCATTCCTGCTGTAACTCGGGCAGTTGTTGTTGCCATCCTGTACCTGTCCCGCAGGTGAGATGTTCAGATGTACCATTCCTGTGCAGGTGTTGTTACACTTGGACTGACACTGCGAGGACGATCAGCTGTCCGTCCTGTCTCCCTGCACCTAACCCTGGTACCCTCTCTCTGCTCCACCTCCCTCCATTCCACACCGGTTACAGCTATCCCAAACCTTAACCCTGGTTCCCTCTCTCTGCTCCACCTCCCTCCATTTCACACCGGTTACACCTATCCTTAACCCTGGTTCCCTCTCTCTGCTCCACCTCCCTCCATTTCACACTGGTTACAGCTATCCCAAACCTTAACCCTGGTTCCTTTTCTCTGACTCGCCCTTCACTTTGCTCCACCTCCCTCCATTCCACACCGGTTACAGCTATCCTTAACCCTGTACCCTTCTCTGCTCCACCTCCCTCCATTCCACACCGGTTACAGCTACCCTTAACCCTGGTACCCTCTCTCTGCTCCACCTCCCACCATTTCACACCAGTAACACCTATCCTTAACCCTGGTACACTCTCTCTGCTCCACCTCCCTCCATTTCACACCGGTTACAGCTATCCCAAACCTTAACTCTGGTTCCCTCTCTCTGCTCCACCTCCCTCCATTTCACACCGGTTATAGCTATCCTTAACCCTGGTACCCTCTCTCTGCTCCACCTCCCTCCATTCCACACTGGTTACAGCTATCCCAAACCTTAACCCTGGTTCCCTCTCTCTGACTCCCCCCTCTCTCTGCTCCACCTCCCTACATTCCACACCGGTTACACCTATCCTTAACCCTGGAACCCTCTCTCTGCTCCACCTCCCTATATTCCACACCGGTTACAGCTATCCCAAACCTTAACCCTGGTACCCTCGCTCTGCTCCACCTCCCTCCATTCCATACCGGTTAAAGCTATCCCAAACCTTAACCCTGGTTCCCTCTCTCTGACTCCCCCTTCTCTCTGCTCCACCTCCCTCCATTTCATACCGGTTACAGCTATCCCAAACCTTAACCCAGGTTCGCTCTCTCTGCTCCACCTCCCTCCATTTCACACCGATTACACCTATCCTTAAAACTGGTTCCTTCTCTCTGCTCCACCTCCCTCCATTTCACACCGATTACACCTATCCTTAAAACTGGTTCCTTCTCTCTGCTCCACCTCCCTCCATTTCACACCGGTTACACCTATCCTTAACCCTGGTACCCTCTCTCTGCTCCACCTCCCTCCATTTCACACCAGTTACAGCTATCCCAAACCTTAACCCTGGTACCCTCTCTCTGCTCCACCTCCCTCCATTTCACACTGGTAACACCAATCCTTAACCCTGGTACCCTCTCTCTGCTCCACCTCCCTCCATTTCACACCGGTTACAGTTATCCCAAACCTTATCCCTGGTTCCCTCTCTCTGACTCCCCCTTCTCTCTGCTCCACCTCCCTCCATTTCATACCGGTTACACCTATCCTTAACCCCGGTATCCTCTCTCTGCTCCACCTCCCTCCATTTCACACTGGTAACACCTATCCTTAACCCTGGTACCTTCTCTCTGACTCCCCCTTCTCTCTGCTCCACCTCCCTACATTCCACACCGGTTACAGCTATCCCAAACCTTAATCCTGGTTCCTTCTCCCTTCTCCACCTCCCTCCATTTCACACTGGTTACAGCTATCTCAAACCTTAACCCTGGTACCCTCTCTCTGCTCCACCTCCCTTCATTTCACACTGGTTACAGCTATCCCAAACCTTAACCCTGGTTCCTTCTCTCTGCTCCACCTCCCTCAATTTCACACTGGTTACAGCTATCCTTAACCCTGGTACCCTCTCTCTGCTCCACCTCCCTCCATTTCACACCGGTTACAGCTATATGAAACCTTAACCCTGGTTCCCTCTCTCTGCTCCACCTCCCTCCATTTCACACCGGTAACACCTATCCTTAACCCTGGTACCCTCTCTCTGCTCCACCTCCCTCCATTTCACACCGGTTACACCTATCCTTAACCCTGGTACCCTCTCTCTGCTCCACCTCCCTCCATTTCACACTGGTAACACCTATCCTTAACCCTGGTTCCCTCTCTCTGCTCCACCTCCCTTCATTTCACACCGGTTACACCTATCCTTAACCCTGGTACCCTCTCTCTGCTACACCTCCCTCCATTTCACACCACTTTCAGCTATCCCAAACCTTAACCCTGGTACCCTCTCTCTGCTCCACCTCCCTACATTCCACACCGGTTACACCTATCCTTAACCCTGGTACCCTCTCTCTGCTCCACCTCCCTCCATTCAACACCGTTACAGCTATCCCAAACCTTAACCCTGGTACCCTCTCTCTGCTTCACCTCCCTACATTCCACACCGGTTACAGCTATCCCAAACCTTAACCCTGGTACCCTCTCTCTGCTCCACCTCCCTCCATTCAACACCGGTTACAGCTATCCCAAACCTTAACCCTGGTACCCTCGCTCTGCTCCACCTCCCTCCATTCCACACCGGTTACAGCTATCCCAAACCTTAACCCTGGTTCCCTCTCTCTGACTCCCCTTTCTCTCTGCTCCACCTCCCTCCATTTCATACCGGTTACAGCCATCCCAAACCTTAACCCAGGTTCGCTCTCTCTGCTCCACCTCCCTCCATTTCACACCGGTTACACCTATCCTTAACCCTGGTTCCTTCTCTCTGCTCCACTTCCCTCCATTTCACACTGGTTACAGATATCCTTAACCCTGGTATCCTCTCTCTGCTCCACTTCCCTCCATTTCACACCGTTTACAGCTATCCCAAACTTTAACCCTGGTACCCTCTCTCTGCTCCACCTCCCTCCGTTTCACACTGGTAACACCAGTCCTTAACCCTGGTACCCTCTCTCTGCTCCACCTCCCTCCATTTCACACCGGTTACAGCTATCCCAAACCTTATCACCGGTTCACTCTCTCTGACTCCCCCTTCTCTCTGCTCCACCTCCCTCCATTTCATACCGGTTACACCTATCCTTAACCCTGGTACCCTCTCTCTGCTCCACCTCCCTCCATTTCACACTGGTAACACCTATCCTTAACCCTGGTACCCTCTCTCTGACACCCCCTTCTCTCTGCTCCACCTCCCTACATTCCACACCGGTTACAGCTATCCCAAACCTTAATCCTGGTTCCTTCTCTCTGCTCCACCTCCCTCCATTTCACACTTGTAACACCTATCCTTAACCCTGATAACCCTCTCTCTGACTCCCCCTTCTCTCTGCTCCACCTCCCTACATTCCACACCTGTTACAGCTATCCCAAACCTTAACCCTGGTTCCCTCTCTCTGACTCCCCTTTCTCTCTGCTCCACCTCCCTCATTTCATACCGGTTACAGCTATCCCAAACCTTAACCCAGGTTCGCTCTCTCTGCTCCACCTCCCTCCATTTCACACCGGTAACACCTATCCTTAACCCTGGTACCCTCTCTCTGCTCCACCTCCCTCCATTTCACACCGGTTACACCTATCCTTAACCCTGGTACCCTCTCTCTGCTCCACCTCCCTCCATTTCACACTGGTAACACCTATCCTTAACCCTGGTTCCCTCTCTCTGCTCCACCTCCCTCCATTTCACACCGGTTACACCTATCCTTAACCCTGGTACCCTCTCTCTGCTCCACCTCCCTACATTCCACACCGGTTACAGCTATCCCAAACCTTAACCCTGGTTCCCTCTCTCTGACTCCCCTTTCTCTCTGCTCCACCTCCCTCATTTCATACCGGTTACAGCTATCCCAAACCTTAACCCAGGTTCGCTCTCTCTGCTCCACCTCCCTCCATTTCACACCGGTAACACCTATCCTTAACCCTGGTACCCTCTCTCTGCTCCACCTCCCTCCATTTCACACCGGTTACACCTATCCTTAACCCTGGTACCCTCTCTCTGCTCCACCTCCCTCCATTTCACACTGGTAACACCTATCCTTAACCCTGGTTCCCTCTCTCTGCTCCACCTCCCTCCATTTCACACCGGTTACACCTATCCTTAACCCTGGTACCCTCTCTCTGCTCCACCTCCCTCCATTTCACACTGGTAACACCTATCCTTAACCCTGGTTCCCTCTCTCTGCTCCACCTCCCTCCATTTCACACCGGTTACAGCTATCCCAAACCTTATCACCGGTTCACTCTCTCTGACTCCCCCTTCTCTCTGCTCCACCTCCCTCCATTTCATACCGGTTACACCTATCCTTAACCCTGGTACCCTCTCTCTGCTCCACCTCCCTCCATTTCACACTGGTAACACCTATCCTTAACCCTGGTACCCTCTCTCTGACACCCCCTTCTCTCTGCTCCACCTCCCTACATTCCACACCGGTTACAGCTATCCCAAACCTTAATCCTGGTTCCTTCTCTCTGCTCCACCTCCCTCCATTTCACACTTGTAACACCTATCCTTAACCCTGGTAACCCTCTCTCTGACTCCCCCTTCTCTCTGCTCCACCTCCCTACATTCCACACCGGTTACAGCTATCCCAAACCTTAACCCTGGTTCCCTCTCTCTGACTCCCCTTTCTCTCTGCTCCACCTCCCTCATTTCATACCGGTTACAGCTATCCCAAACCTTAACCCAGGTTCGCTCTCTCTGCTCCACCTCCCTCCATTTCACACCGGTAACACCTATCCTTAACCCTGGTACCCTCTCTCTGCTCCACCTCCCTCCATTTCACACCGGTTACACCTATCCTTAACCCTGGTACCCTCTCTCTGCTCCACCTCCCTCCATTTCACACTGGTAACACCTATCCTTAACCCTGGTTCCCTCTCTCTGCTCCACCTCCCTCCATTTCACACCGGTTACACCTATCCTTAACCCTGGTACCCTCTCTCTGCTCCACCTCCCTACATTCCACACCGGTTACAGCTATCCCAAACCTTAACCCTGGTTCCCTCTCTCTGACTCCCCTTTCTCTCTGCTCCACCTCCCTCATTTCATACCGGTTACAGCTATCCCAAACCTTAACCCAGGTTCGCTCTCTCTGCTCCACCTCCCTCCATTTCACACCGGTAACACCTATCCTTAACCCTGGTACCCTCTCTCTGCTCCACCTCCCTCCATTTCACACCGGTTACACCTATCCTTAACCCTGGTACCCTCTCTCTGCTCCACCTCCCTCCATTTCACACTGGTAACACCTATCCTTAACCCTGGTTCCCTCTCTCTGCTCCACCTCCCTCCATTTCACACCGGTTACACCTATCCTTAACCCTGGTACCCTCTCTCTGCTCCACCTCCCTCCATTTCACACTGGTAACACCTATCCTTAACCCTGGTTCCCTCTCTCTGCTCCACCTCCCTCCATTTCACACCGGTTACACCTATCCTTAACCCTGGTACCCTCTCTCTGCTCCACCTCCCTCCATTTCACACCGGTTACACCTATCCTTAACCCTGGTACCCTCTCTCTGCTACACCTCCCTCCATTCCACACCACTTTCAGCTATCCCAAACCTTAACCCTGGTACCCTCTCTCTGCTCCAACTCCCTACATTCCACACCGGTTACACCTATCCTTAACCCTGGTACCCTCTCTCTGCTCCACCTCCCTCCATTCAACACCGGTTACAGCTATCCCAAACCTTAACCCTGGTACCCTCTCTCTGCTCCACCTCCCTACATTCCACACCGGTTACAGCTGTCCCAAACCTTAACCCTGGTACCCTCTCTCTGCTCCACCTCCCTCCATTCAACACCGGTTACAGCTATTCCAAACCTTAACCCTGGTACCCTCGCTCTGCTCCACCTCCCTCCATTCCACACCGGTTACAGCTATCCCAAACCTTAACCCTGGTACCCTCTCTCTGCTCCACCTCCCTACATTCCACACCGGTTACACCTATCCTTAACCCTGGTACCCTCTCTCTGCTCCACCTCCCTCCATTCAACACCGTTACAGCTATCCAGAAACCTTAACCCTGGTACCCTCTCTCTGCTCCACCTCCCTACATTCCACACCGGTTACAGCTATCCCAAACCTTAACCCTGGTACCCTCTCTCTGCTCCACCTCCCTCCATTCAACACCGGTTACAGCTATCCCAAACCTTAACCCTGGTACCCTCGCTCTGCTCCACCTCCCTCCATTCCACACCGGTTACAGCTATCCCAAACCTTAACCCTGGTTCCCTCTCTCTGACTCCCCTTTCTCTCTGCTCCACCTCCCTCCATTTCATACCGGTTACAGCTATCCCAAACCTTAACCCAGGTTCGCTCTCTCTGCTCCACCTCCCTCCATTTCACACCGGTTACACCTATCCTTAACACTGGTTCCTTCTCTCTGCTCCACTTCCCTCCATTTCACACTGGTTACAGCTATCCTTAACCCTGGTATCCTCTCTCTGCTCCACCTCCCTCCATTTCACACCGGTTACAGCTATCCCAAACTTTAACCCTGGTACCCTCTCTCTGCTCCACCTCCCTCCATTTCACACTGGTAACACCAGTCCTTAACCCTGGTTCCCTCTCTCTGCTCCACCTCCCTCCATTTCACACAGGTTACAGCTATCCCAAACCTTAACCCTGGTTCCCTCTCTCTGCTCCACCTCCCTCCATTTCACACCGGTTTCACCTATCCTTAACCCTGGTACCCTCTCTCTGCTCCACCTCCCTCCATTCCACACCGGTTACAGCTATCCCAAACCTTAACCCTGGTTCCCTCTCTCTGCTCCACCTCCCTCCATTTCACACCGGTTTCACCTATCCTTAACCCTGGTACCCTCTCTCTGCTCCACCTCCCTCCATTCCACACCGGTTACAGCTATCCCAAACCTTATCCCTGTTTCCCTCTCTCTGCTCCACCTCCCTCCATTTCACACCGGTTACACATGTCCCAAACCTTAACCCTGGTTCCCTCTCTCTGACTCCCCCTTCTCTCTGCTCCACCTCCCTCCTCAAGCCTCACTTTTCAATCACACTCGAACTCTCACTCTGGCTGCTCATCGAGACTGTATTGATTAGGGTTAGTTAACCTCCAATTCTCTGCGACTCTTATTCCCTCTGTGTTTCCTTCCCTCTTCCATCCCTCTCTCTCTCTCACCATTCTTTGTGTATAGTTCTGTTTAAGTCTGTTTAATCACTGTGTGTTTGTGTCTATCTGCTGCTTTCTTAAATTATTTAATTTTGTGAAACCCCCACCGCACACACACACACACAGACACAGACACACACAGACACACACACACACACACACACACACACACACACTCACTCACTCAGTCTGACTTCTCAGTATTTGTGTACGTGCATGTGTGCATTTTCCCAAAGAACCATCAGTGTTAAAACACCATTGTTAGGAAAGCACAACCTAAAAACCCTGAGTACTTTAGGGGATTAACACAACCACAAGCACACACTGTTCTGTTTTACTATCCTTGTGGGGACCAAAACATTTATTCCCTTTCAAAATCCTATTTTCCCTAATTCCTAAAGCTAGCCCTAACCCTTAACCTAACCATAACCCTAACCTTAACCCTCGCATTAACCCCAATCCCCTAACCCTAACTCCTAACCATAACCCTAACCTTAACCCTCACATTAACCCCAATCCCCTAACCCTAACTCCTAACTCTAACCCCTCAACGTAGCCATAACCTTAATTATAACCCTAATTCTAAACCTAACCCATATCCCTAACTTTAACCTCAAACTCATAACCCTAACTCCTAAACCTAATTCCTAACCCATAACCCTAACTCCTAACCCTAACCCATAACCCTAACCTTAACTCCTAACCCATAACCCTAACTCCTAACCCATAACCCTAACTCCTAACCCATAACCCTAACTCCTAACCCATAACCCCAAACCCATAACCCTAACTCCTAACCTTAACTCCTAACCCATAACCCTAACTCCTAACCCATAACCCTAACCCATAACCCTAACTCCTAACCCATAACCCTAACTCCTAACCCCATAACCCTAACTCCTAACCCATAACCCTAACTCCTGACCCTAACTCCTAACCCATAACCCTAACTCCTAACCCCAACATAGCCTTTTTCCTTGTGGGGACCAGTGAAATGTCCTTGTTTTACTATCATTATTTGAACTTCTGGGCCCCACAAGGATAGTAATAACACACACACACACACACACACACACACACACACACACACACACACACACACACACACACACACACACACACACACACACACACACACACACACACACACACACACACACACACACACACACAGAGACACACACACAGAGACACACACACAGAGACACACACACAGAGACACACACACACACACACACACACACACACACAAACAGACACACACACAAACAGACACACAGAGACACACACAGACACACACACAGAGACACACACAGAGACACACACACAGAGACACACACACAGAGACACACACACAGAAACACACACACAGACACACACACATGAGATCAGAGATTATGATGAGCTGCCAGGGTCAGGAGTGAGGCAGGAAAATAGGGGTGGTAATCAGAGAGATTGAAAGAAAGAGGTAAATGTAGAAAGGGCTGAGGGAGGGAGAGAGATAGGAAGGTGGTATAAAAAGTCTATGTAAGCCCTGTTGGTCGGCTGACGTAGAGAATGAGCAGCATTTCCTACTCCACTGCTCCAAATATGACTCAATCAGAGGTATTTCTCTCCTGAAAATGAAAGAAAGAATTGCAGGGTTTCTTGAACTGCCTGATGAGGAGAAAACATAGAGACAGTAGATCTCCCTGCAGATGATGTCCTGGACTGTCATAATGTGACAGTCCAGGACAGTTTATTACATTTGTTTGAGTATTGTTTTGTTGATATATATTCTTATTGCTGTGAAAGAGCTCACCAGTGTTACCTGAGGGTCAGCATCTTCAGCTCAGGATCTTATTGCTCTGAAAGAGCTCACCAGTGTTACCTGAGGGTCAGCATCTTCAGGACAACTGACAGATGAACATGTTGTTTTAGAGTACGGAAACCCCTTTATGCTCCTGATTCACAAAGGCTTTTTCATTTAACTAGGCCAGTCAGTTAACAACCAATTCTTATTTACACTGACGGCCTACGAACAGTGGGTTAACTGACTTGTTCATGGGCAGAACAACATATTTTTACCTTGGGGAATTGATCTAGGCTACCTGCCCCCTCTACACTCTAACCAGTTGGCTACCTGCAGCCTCTACACTCTAACCACTAGGCTACCTGCCGCCTCTAACCACTAGACTACCTGCCGCCTCTACACTCTAACCACTAGGCTACCTGCCGCCTCTACACTCTAACCACTAGGCTACCTGCCGCCTCTACACTCTAACCACTAGGCTACCTGACGCCTCTACACTCTAACCACTAGGCTACCTGCCGCCTCTACACTCTAACCACTAGGCTTCCATGCCGCCTCTACACTCTAACCACTAGGCTACCTGCCCCCTCTACACTCTAACCAGTTGGCTACCTGCAGCCTCTACACTCTAACCACTAGGCTACCTGCCGCCTCTAACCACTAGACTACCTGCCTCCTCTACACTCTAACCACTAGGCTACCTGCCGCCTCTACACTCTAACCACTAGGCTACCTGTCGCCTCTACACTCTAACCCCTAGGCTACCTGCCTCCTCTACACTCTAACCACTAGGCTACCTGCCTCCTCTACACTCTAACCACTAGGCTACCTGCCTCCTCTACATTCTAACCACTAGGCTACCTGCTCCTCTAACCACTAGACTACCTGCCTCCTCTACACTCTAACCACTAGGCTACCTGCCGCCTCTACACTCTAACCACTAGGCTACCTGCCGCCTCTACACTCTAACCACTAGGCTACCTGCCGCCTCTACACTCTAACCACTAGGCTACCTGCCGCCTCTACACTCTAACCAAAAGGCTACCTGCCTCCTCTACACTCTAACCACTAGGCTACCTGCCTCCTCTACACTCTAACCACTAGGCTACCTGCCGCCTCTACACTCTAACCACTAGGCTACCTGCCGCCTCTACACTCTAACCACTAGGCTACCTGCCTCCTCTACACTCTAACCACTAGACTACCTGCCACCTCTACACTCTAACCACTAGGCTACCAGCCTCCTCTACACTCTAACCACTAGGCTACCAGCCTCCTCTACACTCTAACCACTAGGCTACCTGCCGCCTCTACACTCTAACCACTAGGCTACCTGCCGCCTCTACACTCTAACCACTAGGCTACCTGCCGCCTCTACACTCTAACCACTAGGCTACCTGCCGCCCTTACACTCTAACCACTAGGCTACCTGCCGCCCTTACGCTCTAACCACTAGGCTACCTGCCACCCTTACGCTCTAACCACTAGGCTACCTGCCGCCTCTACACTCTAACCACTAGGCTACCTGCCGCCCTTACACTCTAACCACTAGGCTACCTGCCGCCCCTTGTGGATTCACCTGTACATTTCTCCGTATTTATTATTAATTTAAAACTCTTTTAACCTAATATTTATTTCTGCATTCATCTATTTATATATATATCTGTTTACATAAAATACTTTATTTAAATGTATAATTTAGCAGAACTGTTGGTGCCCGTTTTGTCAGCATCCACAGTTGCCTCCTGTTCAGTGTCACTCACTCAGATTAGTGGTAAAACGGCCCCCTCTAGAGGTGTAAAGGACAATGTACATCTATTCTGTAGAGTAGAGGCTGGATACACTAAATCAGTGGCCACCAACCAGTCAATTGTGATCGACTGGTTGATCTCCAAGGCATTTCCAGTCGATCACCAAACATTTCTGTAAAAAACCCAACAATAAAGCTTTGCATTCTTATTCTTTTTCTCCGTTGGCAGTAGGTGCACTTGATTCAGCAGTCCTAACGCCAGGAAGGAAAAGTCATCAGATGTGTCTGAAGGTAGAACTCCGCGTACCCAGCAGTCCCAGAAAGCAAATCAAGTGCATCTATAGGCCTACCTCTGGCAAACCAGATAGCTCAGTTCACAAAGATTCCTCGCGCAATAGACAATAAAAAAATTACTTAATGGCAAAGTTGATACTGTGAGACTTCTATTTTTTTTTTAACCATGACTAGAGAGAGACAACAAATACAGCAAATAGCCTTTGTACGATTAAGTTCATGTTTAAGTTGTTATTCAGCACTTTGGTCAATCTTTTTGTAAGCCATAAAATGTGCATTCTTCCTACTTCCACTCATGGGACAACCAGCACTGCAGCTGCAATGAATGAGTATAGCAAAGTGTTCCGAAACGCCTGCGTTGTTGCTATTAGCAGCTTGTGTCTTTTTAGCATCAAGGAATATTTCACTTTCTCTGGTCAGTAACAATATGAATTGGTGCATGAGGTGACTTGAGTTTGGTCATCAGCTGGACGACTGTGTCCCCTCAGTCTGAGGGAGCGACGGTGGAGTCAGATGACAGGCAGACTCCCTCCCCTCAGACTGAGCATCAGATGCAGGCCATCAGTCCAGCAAAGAAAAATAATAAGAATATTTTGCTCACTCAGCTGTGCCTCACAAGTAATACGACAAATTATCCATTACCAGTGTGATCATATATCTACTTAAAAATATATCATTTCAAACCGGTCTGAGAACAACGACATTGGCAGGGCAATTCAAGCCAATATGCAGTGATAAAGCCTACTGCACAAACCTCATCGCTACAGAATGGTTTTTAATTGTTCAATGTTGCATAGGCATAATACCTTTTAAAAGTCGTGTTTAAAAAAAACATCTGAGTGGTAGATCTCAGCTTGCAACTCAAAAAGTGATCAGTTGGTAGAACATGGCATTTGCAATGGCGGGAATTGTGGGTTTGATTCCCACTGGGGACAAGTACAAACAGATATGAAAATATGCACTCACTACTGTGGTATGTAAATGTCTCTCGATAAGAGCATCTGTTAAATGACAAAACCATTTTTTAAAAATTATAATAATCTTGGCTTGTGACCTCTGCACTAAATGGACGGTGAAAACCAAAAGGAAAGCATAAAGAACTTCACCGTAATAAAGAGGATAGAGACAGAATTCTAGGTAAATGGGCTTGATGTAAAACATGAAAAGAAACATCTTCCTTTTTAGCCTATTTCTGGTTCAATGCATTCTGCTTTACTTGTGTTTTGTCTCAACATAAAGTACTTATAATTAGTGTACAGTATGTAGGAGCATTAAAGCCTTGTGTTATAACATGTGGATGCTTACTAAAACAATAGTTAATACTGATAATTAGCTAGTAATATTCTGCTGAATTTACATACACATGTTGATCAATTATATTCTTACTGCTGCTGTCCCATCATCTTGTTCTGGATCTGGTCTGATCCTGTCTGAACTGGTCTGTACCAGTCTGGGCTGGTGTAAGAACAGCAAAGGCGTTGCTGGTTGTTCTGCTTTTCTCCACAATACTAGGCCGATGTGAGACAGCGTTTCATGGGCTGACGAACCTGAGATTGAGCCTAAAGTCACCATTCTCAGGTTGGACAGTCCAGGAGAGCGCCGCTCCAGATACAGTGGTGCAACTGGACATGGGACCCTGCCCTGGAGCATCTGGTCCAGTTAGAGAAGGGAGAAAACACTTCCTGTCTACAATAATTTACAATTACAATGAATGTTATACTGTAGGTATATACAGTCCTTCATGCTTTCATACCGGAGACACTAAGCTACTGACAGACCAATACACAGGCAGACAGTACTATGGGTCTGTATCAGAGAGTCATTTGGTATTGGAGGAGAAAGGACAGGTTGCTAGAGAGGCTTTGTGTTATTACGCATTAAAACCACTCAAAGGACAAATAACACTCTTGTCTGTTCAAGCCAAATGCACTCACTGGCGTGAATATCACAATCACAAGTCACTGTACCCTGAGCATGATGGGGATGCAGTGAAAGTTCCGTTTGTGTTTTATTAACTCATAGAAAATCACATAGAAAATCACACTTACACATGCGTACATAGCCTAGTACATACCTGCATCAGCACACAAAACACAGAAACAACACACACACATCAAATACTCTATCCTCTGTGTCATATACAGGCTCTTTCCACCCTTCATACCATTCAGAAATAAATCATTTACTTTCTGGACACCGTCTCACAGACACTCACCGCACCACTTTAGCATTAGCCACCCAAACACAAACACCCTGCCAGCTAACACATTAACACAACTAACAACAATCAGAAAGGTCCCTTTGTTGGTTTCCCCCTCGGACTCTCCCCTTTTACCATTAGAACAAATGGAGAGAAAAGGGTTAGTGTGCCAAGTCAAGTCAATGAGACTCTCCCTACTTACCCACATGACAGACCGTCTGACTCCTGGATCCCCAGACAGAGAGGAACCCCAGACAGCCCTTGTGATGGACAGCTAGCCCACTGCTATAACCATCGACACAGACTTTACAAATCACTATGCCTTCCTTATCTCAGAAATGTTTGAATCATTTTCTACTCACTGTCTCTTCTTTTGAACTCTTGCCAGGTTAGAGTTTGACTGCAAAGACGAGAATGAAAGCAACAGTTGAAGACAGGAGAGTAGACTCACAGGTTAGCTATGGGGTCTTAACAGAAACCCTACTGCTGCTTTTGTGAACTCATCAGGGCCCTGCCAGTTGGGTCACGAAACACCCGCCCCTTGCACAGATGCACAGACACACACCTCTCTTTCCTGTTTGTGACTGTTTCTGGTTGTGGTATATTTTCCATGACATCGCAATATCAGGGGCCAATAGATGCTGAATGCTCATAATCTGCATACTCATCTGCACATATTTACACAAGGACATATTTCAACTAAATGACTGGTATGCATGCATGTTTATTTAATTTAAATGTATTGTGCAGAATCATTAAATCATTAAAACAGCATTTTAAAAGCTGAGACCAAGATTAATCATTTCAATGGATTTCAGTCCAATAAATTCATTTCAACAAGTAAAAAAACATTCCAATCCATAACCGTAAACGGAACAATGGTGATATTAAAAGCCTATGCTACCTTTTAAAATGATCAAATCATTTCTTAAATCTCTTAATTTCACCTTTTGCTGCAGTGGGCAAAATTGAGGGTCCCAGTGTTTCTTGGTAGTCTTAAAGAAATCTACTTTAAAACTAAAGTATACACCTCACACACATGGTTATGGGCTTACAAAAAAGAAGACACCTGTACCATGTCAGATATAGAGATAAAACTTATTACATTTGGAGTTTGCAACCTAATACTGCACTCTGTCTAAATTACAGAAGACTGAAATACAGTGCCTTCAGAAAGCATTCAGACCCCTTGACTTTTTCCACATTTTGTTACGTTACAGCCTTATTCTAAAATTCATTAAATCAATAAAAATCCTCAGCAATCTACACACAATATCCCCTAACGACAAAGTGATAACAGGTTTTAGAAGTTTTAGCAAATTTATAAACATTTAAAAAAAGAAATGCCTTGCTAACATAAGTATTAAGACCCTTTGCTACAAGACTCTAAATTGAGCTCAGGTGCATCCTGTTCCCATTGATCATCCTTGAGATGTTTCTACAATTTGATTGGTTTCCACCTGTGGTAAATTCAATTGATTGGACATGATTTGGAGAGGCACACAACTGTCTATCTATGGTCCCACAGTTGAAAGTGCATATCAGAGCAAAAACCAAGCCAAGAGGTCGAATTAATTGTCCGTAGAGCTCCAAGACAAGATTGTGTCGAGGCACACTGGGGAAGGGTACCAAAAAATGTCTGTAGCATTAAAGTTCCCCAAGAACACAAGACCAAGACTCTTCCTAGAGCTGACCGCCCGGGGGAGAAGAGCGTTGGTCAGGGAGGTGACCAAGAACCTGATGGTCAGATTCACAAATCATGGGAATTTTTTGTGCTATGTAGATGTTGTCTTCCTCCAAGGCATGTGTTGCTAGGCAACTCCCTTGCGCTAAAGCCAGTGTGAGAAACATTCTAAGAAATATTTGTGCTATGAACTAAATAAATTATGCAATTTGACCCACAACATGTATTTGCTAGATTCATGATAGTGTTGTTCGACAAAGCAAGGAAAGTGATGTAATTTCGGGGGAATTTGCAGCTGTTCTTGGTAAATATGACTAGTGGCGACCCGTTATTCAGGGCCGACCTGTTTTTCGCCCCACATTTCTTTGCATGTTATTTTGGCATTAATACGTGCCACATATCAGTTTGCAAACAATGTAAAAAAAAACATATATACAGTATATCACAAAAGTGAGTCCACCCCTCACATTTTTGTAAATATTTGAGTATATCTTTTCATGTGACAACACTGAAGAAATGACACTTTGCTACAATATAATGTAGTGAGTGTACAGCTTGTATAACAGTGTACATTTGCTGTCCCCTCAAAATAACTCAACCCACAGCCATTAATGTCTAAACCGCTGGCAACAAAAGTGAGTACACCCCTAAGTGAAAATGTCCAAATTGGGCCCAATTAGCAATTTTCCCTCCCCGGTGTTCATGTGACTCCTGTTACAAGGTCTCAGGTGTGAATGGGGAGCAGGTGTGTTAAATTTGGTGTCATCACTCTCACACTCCCTCATACTGACTGGTCAAGTTTAAAATGATAAACATTCAACATTGGCCATGCTGTCAATGAAGCATGATTTGTGCTGTGCTCAAAACCACTGTTAACTCTGAACTGCAAAAACTTGACTTCAGTGAGTTCAAGACCATTGGGAAGTTGGGAGTAAACAAGCTCCGACTGGGAAAATACGTTTTGAGCGGTCATCCAACTAGGAATTGTTAATCCAGCCTCTTTCTAGAGCAGGGGTGGACAATTCCAGTCCTCAAGGGCCTGATTGGTGACACAGCTTTGCCCTAGCCCCAGCTAACACACCTGACTCCAATAATCGCCTAATCATGATCTTCAGTTTAGAATGTAATTTGATTAATCAGCTGTGTTTACTAGGGATGGAGAAACAATTTGAAACCAATCAGGCCCTGGGGGACTGGAGTTGCCCACCCCTGATGTAGAGTTCTGTAGTTCTAGTTCTGTTCTAGAGCTACGACCTGAATATTGATTCAACCTTGTTTTAATCCCCTAGTTCCCAGTTTTTTCGAAAGCACCATAAATCCAGAGAATGCTAGACATTGTTGACAAAATTTGCCTACGAAGGACCGCTGCGCCAGCTTCCTGTTCAAGTGAGCACAGCACTATCAGCATATCTATTTATTATGGCCATTGAAATGTTAGCTATTAAAATCAGATCCAACAACAAAGGATCAGAAATACAGGGCTTAAAAACAAAGGTGTCATGGTACGCTGATTATTCATGTTTTCTTTTAAATCCACAACCTGAATCCCTCCACAGCCACATAGAGGATCTTGATACTTTTTCTAACCACTCTGGATTACAAACAAATTATGAGAAATGTACTATATTATGTATTTGGATTACAAAAAAATACTACTTTTACTTTACCAATAAAATGGCCTGATGGTCATGTGGATATACTCGGTATACATACACTTGTTCACATTTACATACAGTTACATACACCTTAGCCCAATACATTTAAACTCAGTTTGTCAGAATAATAGTAGAGAGTGATTTATTTCAGATTTGATTTATTTCATCACATTCCCAGTGGGTCAGACGTTTACAAACACTCAATTAGTATTTGGTACCATTGCCTTTAAATTGTTTAACTTGGGTGAAATGTTTTGAGTAGCCTTCCACAAGCTTCCCACAATAAATTGGGTGAATATTGGCCCATTCCTCCTGACAGAGCTGGTGTAACTGAGTCAGGTTTGTAGGCCTTCTTGCTCGCACACACTTTTTTCAGTTCTGCCCAAAATATGTCTATAGGATTGAGGTCAGGGCTTTGTGACGGCCACTCCAATACCTTGACTTTTTTGTCCTTAAGCCATTTTGCCACAACTGTGGAAGTATGCTTGGGGTCATTGTCCATTTGGAAGACCCATTTGCGACCAAGCTTCAGATGTTGCTTCAATATATCCACATAATTTTCCTGCCTCATGAAGCCATCTATTTGGTGAAGTACACCAGTCCCTCCACAGCATGATGCTGACACCCCCATGCTTCACGATTTGGATTGTGTTCTTCAGGCTTGCAAGCCTCCCCCTTTTTCACCCAAACTTAATAATGGTCATTATGACCAAACAGTTCTATTTTTGTTTCATCAGACCAGAGGACATTTCTCCAAAAAGTACGATCTTCGTCCCCATGTGCAGTTGCAAACTGTAGTCTTTTTTTTTTTATGGCGATTTTGGAGCAGTGGCTTCTTCCTTGGTGAGCGGACTTTCAAGTTATGTCGATAAAGGACTCGTTTTACTGTGGATATAGATATTTTTGTGCCTGTTTCCTCCAGGTTCTTCACAAGGTCCTTTGCTGTTGTTCTGGGATTGATTTACACTTTTGTCACCAAAGTACGTTCATCTCTAGGAGAAAGAACGCGTCTCCTTCCTGTGCGGTATGACGGCTGTGTGGTCCCATGGTGTTTATACTTGCGTACTATTGTTTGTACAGATTAACGCGGTACCTTCAGGCGTTTGGAAATTGCTCCCATGGATGAACCAGACTTGTGGAGGTCTACCATTTTTTAGGTCTTGGCTGATTTCTTTTGATTTCCCCATGATGTCAAGCAAAGAGGCACTGAGTTTGAAGGTAGGCCTTGAAATACATCCACAGATACACCACCAATTGACACAAATAATGTCAATAAGCCTATTAGAAGCTTCTAAAGTCATGATATAATTTTCTGGAATTTTCCAAGCTGTTTAAAGGCACAGTCAACTTAGTGTATGTAAACTTCTGACCCACTGGAATTGTGATACAGTGAATTATAGGTGAAATAATCTGTCTGTGAACAATTGTTGGATAATCTGTCTGTGAACAATTGTTGGAAAAATTACTTGTGTCATGCACAAAGTACATGTCCTCACCGACTTGCCAAAACGATAGTTTGTTAACAAGAAATGTGTGGAGTGGTTGAAAAACGAGTTTTAATGACTCCAACCGCAGTGTATGTAAACCGCTGACTTCAACTGTATCCCAAAATAAATAAATGATCTCACTCCAATACATTTTTATAGAGATTTAGCAAAAATAGATCTTCCTACCATGGAAAGGAAAATACCTGCCTGTTTGTGGAAAAATCATCCTGATTATGTCACGACTTCCGCCGAAGTCGGTCCCTCTCCTTGTTCAGACGGCATTCGGCGGTCGACGTCACCGGCTTTCTAGCTACCGCTGATCCACTTTTCATTTTCCATTTGTTTTGTCTTTGTTTCACACACCTGTTTTCAATCCCACAATCACCTGTTCATTATTTAACCCTCTGCCCCCCCCCCCCCCCCCATGGTTTTTGTGAGTGATTGTTTATTTGTATTTTCATGGTGTACGTGGATTTGTTACTTTGTATATTTTACCTTTTGAAGTAAAGTACGTTTGATTACTCATATCTGCTGTCTGCGCCTGACTCTCTAGACCAGCTACACCTAGGACCATTACAGATTAACTATTTGGTCATATCCCAGTTTACTTATTTGCTTATGTTCTTGCCTAAACCTGGCAAACAGTTTTTTAAATTATGAGAAAATAAAATCAAATTTATTTGGAATGGCAAGCCAGACAAAATTAAATGTGCCTATTTATATAATGCATATGAATTCGGGGGGCAGAAATGATAAAATATTATAGCATTAGACCTCTTAATAAAGGCGTCAGTCATACAAAGTTATACTTAAATCCGAACTGGTTCTCTTGCAAATTAGTGTTCAAGAAAGGCCTTTTACCCTTTATTCAGATTACAACGTCTCACTTTCAGTTATTTGAAAAGGAAATAATCTCCCAAATATCGTTATTTTTAAAACAAGTCATAGAAAGTTGGTTGCAATTTCAATGTAATCCACCAGAAAAGACAAAACAAATAATACAACAAATAGTGTGGTTAAACTCAAATATAGTAATTGATAAAAAAAAGGTATAATCTTCATAAATTATATAATAAATACGACTGTTGGAGTTATGTCACACATGCAGCTAACTAAAACGTATGGAAATGTCTGCTCTACCCAAAATTACAACCAACTAATTGCAGCATTACCACAAAAAATGGAAGAGGGAAGTGGAAGGGGGAGAAAGTAAGGAACTTGTCTGTCGGCCCATTAAAGACCATAATTGTTTAAAGGGAATTGTGATAAATTAAAAAGTGTACCAATTTCATTTAAGGACCAAAACATTGACATCTGTGCCATATAGATTGCAAAATAGTTGGGAATAGACTTTTGATGTACCAATTCAATGGCACATGATTTACGAACTGACACGCAAAACAACGGCGGATTTAAGACAACATTTTTTTTATTTAAATTATTATACAGAATTCTTGCAACCAACAGAATGTTATTTATATGGGGGATACAGCCTTCCCAGCTCTGCAGATTTTTCTGCGAAGAGGCAGAATCATTAGATCATTTGTTTTGGTACTGTCCATATGAACAGTCGTGGCCAAAAGTTTTGAGAATGACACAAATATTAATTTTGCTGCCTCAGTTTGCATGATGGTAATTTGCATATACTCCAGAATGTTATGAAGAGTGGTCAGATGAATTGCAAAGTCCCTCTTTGCCATGCAAATTAATTGAATCCCCAAAAAACATTTCCACTGCTACGATATTACTGCCAGTAAGATTGCACCTAAATCAACCATTTATTGGATCATCAAGAACTTCAAGGAGAGCAGATCAATTGTTGTGAAGAAGGCTTCAGGGCACCCAAGAAAGTCCAGCAAGCGCCTGGACAGTCTCAAAGTTAATTCAGCTGTGGGATCGGGGCACCACCAGTACAGTGCTTGCTCAGGAATGGCAGCAGGCATGTGTGAGTGCATCTACACGCACAGTGAGGTCGAAGACTTTTGTAGGATGGCCTGGTGTCAAGAAGGGCAGCAAAGAAGCCACTTCCCTCCAGGAAAAACATCAAGGACAGACTGATAACTGCAAAGGTACAGGGATTGGACTGCTGAGGACTGGGGTGAAGTCATTTTCTCTGATGAATCGCCTTTCCGATTGTTTGGGGCATCCGGAAAAAAAGCTTGTCTGGAGAAGACAAGGTGAGCGCTACCATCAGTCCTGTGTCATGCCAACAGTAAAGCATCCTGAGACCATTCACGTGTGGGGTTGCTTCTCAGCCAAGGGAGTGGGCTCACTCACAATTTTGCCTAAGAACACAGCCATGAATAAAGAATGGTACCAACACATCCTTCCACAACTTCTCCCAACCATCCAGGAAGAGTTTGGTGCTGAACAATGCCTTTTCCAGCATGATGGAGCACCTTGCCATAAGGCAAAAGTGATAACTAAGTGGCTCAGGGAACAAAGCATTGAAATTTTGGGTCCATGGCCAGGAAACTCCTCAGACCTTATTCCCATTGAGAACTTGTGGTCAGTCCTCAAGAGGTGGGTGGACAAACAAAACCGCACAAATTCTGACAAACTCCAAGCATTGATTATGCAAGAATGGGCTGCCATCAGTCAGGATGTGGCCCAGAAGTTAATTGACAGGATTCCAGGGCGGATTGCAGAGGTCTTGAAAAATAAGGGTCACCACTGCAAATATTGACTCTGCATCAACTTCATGTAATTGTCAATCAAAGCCTTTGACACTTATGAAATTATTGTAATTATACTTCAGTATTCCAAAGTAACATCTGACAAAATATATCTAAAGAAACTGAAGCAGCAAACTTTGTGAAAATTAATATTTGTGTCATTCTCAAAACTTTGTTTTGGTCACAGGTCCAGGAATGGCTGAAGAATTGATCCTGCAGATAGCACTACTGGATGACCAGTCACTCGATCAATAATATAATAAATACTTTTAGCAAAAAAAATCATTTTTAATTTACTGTGGAAACAAGGAGAATAGGAATGTTCCTAACTTTTGTGGAACATCCCAGCACAGTTGAAAAATGTATGGCAAATATAAATCCAATATGGATGCTGTTAAGAGGTAGATGGGAGGGGTTGAATGGAGCTGAAGGTTGGAACTAATAACAACTAATGACACGATAACTAATGTGAAACATACTGTGTCTGTAAAACGTTCATATGTTAAGAACTTTTTGGAAAGAGCACAGTTTGAAAGATATGGCAAATAGAAATCCAACCGGATGTAATTAAATAAAATACAACTATTGTAAAATAGATGGATTCCATAAAATGTATATAGTATGTATAAGCTCGAAATACAGGCCTAACATGCTGACCAAAACTGGGCATAGCACCCACACCAGACACAATCAGGACACGTAGGTTGAAATATCAAAACAAACTCTGAACCAATTATATTAATTTGGGGACAGGTTGAAAAGCATTAAACATTTATGGCAATTTAGCTAGCTAGCGTGCTGTTGCTAGCTAATTTGTCCTGGGATTTAAACATTGGGTTATTATTTTACCTGAAATGCACAAGGTCTTCTACTCCAACAATTAATCCACAGATTAAACGGTAAACCGAATCCCCTCCTTCCTCAGGCTTCTTATTTACTTTTTTGGACTTCATATGGCGGTCGGCAACCAACTTTATGGTGCATTACTACAACCGACTGGAGGTTGGACATCAATTAACCTTCAATGAGAGACTGATGAAGTGTGTGCAGCCTGCGCAAGAAACAGAGCAGAGCGCATGCCTGTCATGTGACTTTTTCAAATCATCATTAGTCACATCGCGCAGCCTTAGAATATATAAAGAATCCAAAACATATAGCCTGAACGACAACTAAAGTTGCATAAATAGCTCTAAACTAAGCATATAGGAGGACCGGTTTCAAATGGTCACTTTGTTAACCGCTCAACACAGAATATTGTGATGGTCTATATTAAATGGATTTATTAGACTTTTTAAAATGTAGATGGTCTACATCAAAGGTCTACATCATATGCTTGTAGTCTTTGAGTGGAAGACCAGAGATGCTAAACATGTTTATGTTCATTAACGCTCAATTTCCGTGAGACTGTAGTTATTTGCATGACAGATACTGGTTGACAAAATCTCATGACCGCCACAGCCCTACTTGTATCCAATCCTACTTCTATGTTATAGTCGGATTCTAGTGGGTGGCGATCATAGAATTTCACATCAGCGCTGCAAGCTGGATGGGTGTTTACTACTGTGCAAGGCAGACAGACTAGTTGTAAAGGTAAACGATAACTACATGTAGACAAACAGTGGTAGGTTAGTTTAGTGGGTTGGAGTGAGCTGTGTGGCATAAATCTTATCTCCCCATTCGTTAGAATTTGAAAGTTCTGAAAAGGTCCAAACACCTGCAATAACATTTTGCTAATCACGTGTATGTGACCAATACAATTTGACTTGATTTGAGAAGCTAGCTAAATTAGTTGATGCAAGTTTCTAAAACAACTGGTAGTAGATAATTCTGTTCTGATTCCAGATTTAAATAGCAGAGGAGTAGACCAAGATGTAATACCCTTTACGTTTTTGTCTAAAGTGCTGGGAAAGTGGTACAAATGTTAGTTGTTTGTAAAAGTTGAGATAGAAAGAGGTTGAGGTGGTTACTGAATCCTTTTGAATTGTTAGAACATACACTGAAAAAATATATAAATGCAACATGCAACAATTTCAAAGATTTTACTGAGTTACAGTTCATATAAGGAATTCAACCAACTGAAATGAATTAATTAGGCCCTACTCTATGGATTTCAAATGACTGGGATTACAGATATCCATCTGTTGGTCACAGATACCTTTAAAAAAGGTAGGGTCGTGGATCAGAAAACCAGTCCGTATCTGGTGTGACCACCTCATGCAGCCCGACACATCTCCTTTGCATATAAGTTGATCAGGCTGTTGACTGTGGTCTGTGGAATGTTGTCCCACTCCTCTTCATTGGCTGAGCAAAGTTGCTGATTCTTAGTGAGAACTGGAACACGCTGATGTACACGTCGATCCAGAGCATCCCAAATATGCTCAATGGGTGACATATCTTGTGAGTATGCAGGCCATGGAAGAACTGGGACATTGTCAGTTTACAGGAATTGTGTACAGATCCTTGCGACATTGGCCCGTGCATTATCATGCTGAAAAATGAGGTGACGGCGGCGGATGATTGGCACGACAAGGTATCGCTGAGCATTCAAATTGCTATCAACAAAATGTAATTATGTTTGTTGTCCATAGCTTATGCCTGCCCATAACATAACCCCAACGCCACCATGGGGCACTCTGTTCACAAAGTTGACTTTAGCAATCTGCTTGCCCACATGACGCCAAACATGCTGTCTGCCATCTGCCCGGTACAGTTGAAACCGGGATTCATCCACGAAGAGCACACTTCTCCAGTGTGGCCATTGAAGGTGACCATTTGCCCACTGAAGTTGGTTACGACGCCGAACTGCAGTCAGTTCCTGGTGAGACGACGAGCACACAGATGAGCTTTCCTGAGACAGTTTCTGACAGTTTGTGCAGAAATTCTTCAATTGTGCAAACCCATAGTTTCATCAGTTGCACAGGTGGCTGGACTCAGATGATCCCGTAGGTGAAGAAATCAGATGTGGAAGTCCTGGGCTGGCATGGATACATGTGGTCAACGGTTGTGAGGACGGTTGGACGAACTTCTCTAAAATCACATTGGAGGTGGCTTATGGTAGAGAAATTAACATTCAGATCTCTGGCAACAGCTCTGGTGGACATTCCTGCAGTCAGCATGCTCCCTCAAAACTTCAGACATCTGTGTCATTGTGTTGTGTGACAAAACCTTTTCAGATCAGTCTGCATATTTTAAAGTTTAAAGGTGTAGGTGTGTACATTTCCAAAGAATAATAATAAAAAGTTTGAAATAATTAGTACAATAAGCCACACTAATTAAGCATGACAACAACAGTTGTAAAAGTCTCAATATGATAGCCAGCATACAGTAGGCCTAGAATCCTTCCCAGAAAGAGGAACCTTCATGAATAAGGTGTTGATTTTTTGCCTCACTCGGTGTGAGAGGCGGTGCCCAGGGCAACAGAAACGACCACAAGTTTGAGGACTCATGCCGCATTCAAAACAACTGGGAACTCTGAAAAATACGAAGTCAAATCAGGTCAGAAAGTCAGAAAGTCAGAGCTCTAGAAAGAGGCCTGAGTTCCCAAGTTGGAATTCTGAGTTGGATGACCGTTCAAATCAAACCGTTCAAATCAGCGCTCGGTTTTTTGAACGCACTGAAGTTGGAAGTCGGAGATTTCCAAGTTCCCAGTTTCAACTTCCCAGTGGTTTGAACGCAGCATAACCCACTGAGTTTCTAAACCCAGAGGGTCATGGGATACAGCTTTTGTCAAATTTGTCTCAAAAGTTGCTATGTTTTTTGTTGTAAATGCACCGCCTCTCACAACAGGTGGGGTGAAACATCAGCAATGTTTTTTTGTTTAATTTGAACTAACTCTTACCCTAACACTTTTCCTAATCTTAACCTAATTCTCACAAGCTGCTACATTTATTATCCTAACCGGTTATGTAAGTTCTCCTAAAACTGCTACGAAAAAAATTATTTTGACTAAAGCTGTATATGTTTTTGACAAAACAAGCCCAGATGTGTAACATCGTGAGACCAGACCAGGACATGTCAATGGGAGAAGAGAAAAATGTGTCCTTTGTAGTTCATTTTCTCAAAATCTAAATGCAAAACCCTGATTGGAGCCAATGACTTAAGTAGCTGAAACTGTCATCACTACAACCCCGTGAAAGTGACAAACTGGCACGTCTTAATTTTCAACATTTTATCGAAGTAGTGCCTTTGATTTGACGGCCTGCACATGCGCAGTTTGGCACGAAATGTAGATTTTCTGTGCATGACTTTGACTGCAAACATTATCAATGACTTATTTCAATTGGAGAAGCAGTTTCTGCCTATCTTTGACTAACCACTCCGTGGGGCTTGAGGGGGAGGAGGGGGAGGAGCCACTCACAGATAGGCTAGCAGGTCGATCAGGATGTGGGAATGAGAGAAAAGCCTTTCTGTATTATTTATGTTTGATGAAGAAGCTGGGATATTTGCACCAAAGCCACTTCAATGTCACAAATGTAAACGGTTTGGACACCTGTCAAGTGTTTGCAAACTAAATATAATTGTTGAAGAGTCTGAGGATGCACAGTATTGCAATTGTGATGGGAATCGTAGAGTTCCCTGAGTGCCCTATTAGGGTGAAGGACGTCAAAGTAGGAAGGATCAATGCTGTCGAAGGTCTCCTAAGCAGAGGCATATTTTCGTTAAAGTATCTCCATTTTTACCCCACCCAGTAGGTGGCAGCAAGTCCGCCAATACAATCTTGGAAGAAGAACCAAAAGAAGAAGAGACTAGGCTAGTCTAAGGCGGTGTCTAGACTTAACAGTTCATGCATAAGTCTATGCATAAGTCTATGCTAGGTAAAGCTCCGCCTTATCTCAGTTCACTGGTCACGATAACAACACCCACCCGTAGCACACGTTCCAGCAGGTATATCTCACTGATCATCCCCAAAGCCAACACCTCATTTGGCTGCCTTTCCTTCCAGTTCTCTGCTGCCAGTGATTGGAACGAATTGCAAAAATCGCTGAAGTTGGAGACTTTTATTTCCCTCAGCAACTTTAAACATCAACTATCTGAGCAGTTCACGGCAGCTGTACATAGCCCATCCAATCTACCTACCTCATCCCATACTGTTTTTATTTTTATTTTATTTTCTGCTCTTTTGCACACCAGTATCTCTACTTGCACATCATCATCTGCTCATTTATCACTCCAGTGTTAATCTGCTAAATTGTAATGATTCGCTCCTATGGCCTATTTATTGCCTACCTCCTCATGCCTTTTGCACACACTGTATATAGACTTTCCTTTCTCTACTGTGCCATTGACTTGTTTGTGTTATTGGCTTGTTTGTTTACTCCATGTGTAACTCTGTGTTGTTGTGTGTGTCACACTGCTTTGCTTTATCTTGGCCAGGTCGCAGTTGTAAATGGGAACTTGTTCTCAACTAGCCTACCTGGTTCAAAAAGGTGAAATATATATATTTTTTTAAACAATTAATGCAGCTTCAGTATTCTGATCATTGTGTTCTGATCATGGAATTCTGAACACGTCATGCACCTACCCCTACATTTAAATGTGTCAACAGTGTATCCGGATTCCCTTTTCCCATGCTTTATTGAAATGCCATTATGCATTCTTCAAACTGTGGTATAGGCAATATATGATAATAACACAACAACTTCTTTAGCTAACTAGACAGCTAGCAATAAATGCTAAATGGATTGGAATCGGGTTAGCATAACTCTAGACAAACAAAACATTTTTTTTGTAAATATTAGCTAGCTGGCTGGCATTTAAGAGGCCAGAAAAAACACCTTCCTCAAACGCTAGGAACATATTTCCTCCAACGTTATAATGAAAAGGTGTCAGCGATTGGGTGCAGAGTGAAAACTGAGTCAGGCGCAGGACACAGGTATAGAGTAATCCAACTGGGTTGTACTCAAAGAATAAAGCAAAATTCCAAATAGGAACATACAACACAACTCTAACACAAACACAACCACTAACGACATGAACAATCATGGACAGAACAGAAATGTATGTCAGATGGTTAAATAGGGAATGTAATGAGGGAATGTAAAACAGGTGTGTGTGTGTAATCAGACAAAACGAAACAGAAAAATGGATCGGTGGTGACTAGAAAGCCAGTGACGTCGACATCCGAACACCACCCGAACAAGGAGAAGGGCCGACTTCGGCGGAAGTCGTGACAAAGGGTGCCTCTCAGTCCCAAAACACTTTTCTGGAGTCTTGTGGGAGGAGTGCGAATGTAGTCTCCCACTGTATAGCATTTTGATAGCCTGATTGTGTCCAGTCCAGACTGAGAAGAAATCTGTACACAATGCATCTCTGACCACCTCCTGAAGTGGTTAGCCAGATCTGAACACAATCAGACCAAAGTGATTTTTCAATACGATGTTCGTATTTTGATAGTAGAAGTCGCATGTAAGTTTTAGTAGACCAAAAAGCTTTAAAAAACTGATAGTGACTAGAATCATTTAAACATTTGTGAGAAAATAACAGCTGAGGGTGTAAAAACCTGCCTAAAATTAAGGTTGCGAACAGTGAACAAACTTGCCACTTGTCATTCCTTGAGCGGAAATCACATCACTGATGTATTGGAATTCACACTGGTTGAATCAATACGGTATCACCACCTGGTATGGCAACTGCACCGCCCTCAACCGTAAGGCTCTCCAGAGGGTAGTGAGGTCTGCACAACGCATCACCGGGGGCAAACTACCTGCCCTCCAGGACACCTACACCACCCGATGTCACAGGAAGGCCATAAAGATCATCAAGGACATCAACCACCCGAGCCACTGCCTGTTCACCCCGCTATCATCCAGAAGGCGAGGTCAGTACAGGTGCATCAAAGCTGGGACCGAGAGACTGAAAAACAGCTTCTATCTCAAGGCCATCAGACTGTTAAACAGCCACCACTAACACTGAGTGGCTGCTGCCAACACACTGACACTGACTCAACTCCAGCCACTTTAATAATGGGAATTGATGGGAAATGATGTAAATATATCACTAGCCACTTTAAACAATGCTACCTTATATAATGTTACTTACCCTACATTATTCATCTCATATGCATACGTATATACTGTACTCTATATCATCGACTGTATCCTTATGTAATACATGTATTACTAGCCACTTTAAACTATGCCACTTTGTTTACATACTCATCTCATTTGTACATACTGTACTCGATACCATCTACTGTATCTTGCCTATGCTGCTCTGTACCATCACTCATTCATATATCCTTATGTACATATTCTTTATCCCCTTACACTGTGTACAAGACAGTAGTTTTGGAATTGTTAGTTAGATTACTTGTTATTACTGCATTGTCGGAACTAGAAGCACAAGCATTTCGCTACACTCGCATTAACATCTGCTAACCATGTGTATGTGACAAATAAAATTTGATTTGATTTGATTTGATTTGATACTGTTTCACGTCATTTCAAAGAAATTACATGGAACAGATGTTGAATTGACATTTGTGCCCACTTTTTTACTTTATATGAAATTCCCACGCAACGGAAAAGGTAAACAGCAGGACACAACACACCACCATGTAGGCTAACATTCTATGTGTACACACTACACATGATCGAGGTGTGTAGGATAGTATTCTACAGTATACTACAGTGTTATATACTAAGTACTGTAGTATTTTTTCATGTGGGCAGTATGTCAGTCCATAAAAACATTTTCAAAAATATTCTTACTAATGTCATACTTGTGCAGTGCCTTGAGAACGTATTCACACCCCTTGACTTTTCCCACATTTTGTTGTGTTACAGCCTGAATTTAAAATAGATTGTCACACCCTGATCAGTTTCACCTGTCCTTGTTATTGTCTCCACCCCCTCCTGGTGTCGCTTGTTAAAATGTTAGGACATTTTATAATGGTTAATAAAAGGAAACCCTTGTCTCTAGTGGGTACCAGCGCTATGGTGAGTCAGACTGGGAGTTCCCTTATTCTCATCACCTGCACACCCCTTTTTGTTCCTGTGCTGTGGGGAGACCAATCTAAGTCTCTTTGAGTGCTCATTGACTGGGGCTTATGGATGCCAAGATAGCTTCGGAGCTTGGTATTTCCACTGTGCCCATGGATGTTAAGTCACTGGATGGCCGCTCTATAGGGGAAGTCACTCATAGTACTGTGCCCGTTCAATTATGGGTTTCTGGTAACCACAGTGAGACAATACAGTTCCTCCTCATTGCATCTCCTTATGTTCCATCCGTCTGGGCTACAAGCTCCATCCTGGGCTGGAGTCCTTTTTGCCATTCCCACTGCCTTCAAGCAGCACAGCCTTCCCCATGTCGTCTTCCTCAGGACGTTAGCAAGACTGTGGATGCCTCTGCTATCCCCACTGAGTACCATGACCTCATGGACGTGTTCAGTAAGGCACATGCTACTTCCCTTCCCCCGCATCGTCCTTATGACTGTGCCATTGATCTTCTCCCAGGCACTACACCACCTCGGGGTTGGTTGTATTCTCTGTCCGGACCAGAGACCAAAGCTATGGAGGAGTAGATAGAGGAGTCTCTGGCCACTGGGACCGTCCGTCCGTCTGCATCTCCTGCCAGCGCAGGTTTGTCTTTGTGAAGAAGAAGGACAAGACCCTGCGTCCGTGCATTGACTACCGGGGACTTAACGACATTACTATCAAGAATCGTTACCCCCTACCTCTCCTGTGTTTGAACCTCTCCAGGGGTTCACCATCTTTTCCAAGTTGGACCTTCGAAATGCCTACCACCTGGTTCAGATACGCAAGGGGGGTGAGTGGAAGACAGCCTATAACCCAGCCAGTGGACATTGAGTACCAGGTCATGCCATTTGGACTCACCAACGCCCCCACTGTTTTCCAGACTTTGGTCAATGATGTGCTTCGGGACATGCTAAACCGGTTTGTGTTCGTGTACCTTGACGAAATCCTGTTTTTTCCCGATCTGCACAAGAATATGTTCTTCATGTCAGACAGGTCCTTCAGCGCTTCCTGGAGAACCAACTATTCGTGGAAGCCGAGAAGTGTGAGTTCCACAACTCTACAATCACCTTTCTGGGATATGTCATTGCTGAGGGCAATGTTCAGGTGGATCCTGGAAAGGTTAAAGCAGTGGTGGATTGGCCTCAACTAATGTCCAGGTTGCAGTTGCAATGGTTTCTTTGTTTTCATTCGGGACTACAGCACCCTGGGGGCCCCCCTCTCGGCACTCACATCTCCCAAGGTACCGTTCAAATTGTCTCCGGCTGTTGACAAAGCCTTTGTGGACCTGAAGCATCGGTTCACAACAGCACCCATCCTCATCCATCCGAACCCCTCGCGTCAATGTGTGGTGGAAGTGGATGCTTCGGGTGTTGGAGTGGGGGCCATCCTGTCCCGGCAATCTGCCCAGGACGAGAAGCTTCATCCCTGTGCCTTCCTGTCCCATCGTCTCAATCCTGCAGAGAGGAACTATGACGTAGGCAACCCGAGAACTCCTGGCAGTGAAGATGGCATTGGAAGAGTGGAAACACTGGCTGGAAGGAGCAGAACAGCCATTCCTGGTCTGGACCGACCATAAAAACCAGATAAAAACCAATCACCAGATTTAACTTCACCATCTCCTACCACCCAGGGTCAAAGACTGTGATGCCTGGCGCCCTCTCCTGCCTATACAGTTCCTCCGCCACACCCTCGACCTCTGAAACCATTCTCCCTACCTCATGCCTTGACTTTGTCACTGGGCTCACTCTGTCTGATGGCAACAAGGCCGCCCATTTCATCCCTCTCCCCAAACTACCTTCTGCCAAGGAGACGGCCCATCTCATGGTGCAGCATGTCTTCTGGATCCATGGTTTCAGACCGGGGTTCTCATCTCCGTTTAGGAAGGCATTCTGCACCCTTATTGGGTCGTTGGCCAACCTGTCATCCAGATTCCATCCCCAAACTAACGGTCGGTCGAAGCGAGCTATAATCAAGACCTGGAGACCACCTTTAAGGTGCCTGGTCTCAACCAACCCCACTACCTGGAGCCGTCAACTGGTCTGGGTGGAGTATGCTCGGAACACACTTCCCGGTTCTGCCACGGGACTCTCCCCTTTCGAGCGCTCCATGGAGTGTCAGCCTCCACTCTTCCCTGAGCAGGAGGTCAGATGTTTGCCCGCCGTTCCTGGAGAAGAGCCGGACTGTCTTGTAATTGTCTCCTCCCCCTCCAGGTGTCGCTTATTATCCCTGGTGTATATATCCCTGTGTTTCCTGTCTCTCTGTGCCAGTTTGTCTTGTATGGTCCAAGTCAACCAGAATTTTTCCCGTACTCCTGCCTTTGCTATTCTCTTTTTTTTCTAGTCTTCCTGGTTTTGACCCTTGCCTGTTTTGGACGCTGTACCTGACTGCCTGACCATTGTGCCTGCCTTTTGGATTATTAAACATTGTAAGACTCCAATGATCTGCATCTGTGTCTGCTGGGTCATCTGGGTTGTTTTGTGGGGGGTCACTGGCCTACACACAATACCCCATAATATCAAAGTGGAATTTGTTTTACAAATTAATAAAAAAATGTAAAACTGAAATGTCTTGAGTCAATAAGTATTTAATCCCTTTGTTATGGCAGGCCGAGTAAACATGTGCTTAACAAGTCACATAACATGTTTCATGGACTCCCGCGACTCTGTACCCCACACATACAGATAATTGTAAGGTCCCTCAGTCGAGCAGTGAATTTCAAACACAGGTTCAACCACAAAGAGCAGGAAGGTTTTCCAATGCCTCACAAAGAAGGGCACCACTTAGTAGATGGGTTAAACAAAAAAAACATGAATTATCTATTTGAGCATGGTGAAGTCAATTACACTTTGGATGGTGTATCAATGTTGTCCTGATTAAAGGAGCAATAAAACTGTCCTTCTTTAGACTAGTTGAGTTTCTGGAGCATCAGCATTTGTGGGTTTGATTACAGGCTCAAAATGGCAAGAAACAAAGACCTTTCCTCTGAATCTCATCAATCTATTCTTGTTCTGAGAAATGAAGGCTATTACATTCGAGAAATTGCCAAGAAACTGAAGATCTCGTACAACACTGTGTGGTTGAAAAACGAGTTTTAATGATTCCAACCTAAGTGTATGTAAACTTCTGACTTCAACTGTATTTACACTGACTGAAAACTGAGTACAGTAAATACATTTAAGAACAATAACATGTACAAGATAGTATACTGTTCATTATGATAACAATGGCTGACAAATAAACACATCTAATAATAGATTAAAGATGTTATCAAAAAGCTAGGTTTCCATCCAATTGGTGACAGATTTTCACGTGAATATTAAAAAAAAATCTGCATAAAAACAATATGCACATTTTAATACCAGAGATGTGTTCCCATTAAATTGACTTGTTGCAGATAAAAGGCTGTGCATGATGTAGTGCACATCAAAATACATTTAGCATTTAACTGAATGGGTTTCCATCATGTTTTCTTACCATTATCATCCGGTTATATGGCAGTGTGCCCATTCCGGTATTGGCACATGTGCTCTAGCTGACATTATACAGGTATCTGCTGGCGTACAGTGTGCCCATTCCGGTATTGGCACATGCGCTCTAGATGACATTATGCAGGTATCTGCTGGCTACTGTTTGCCCATTCCGGTATTGGCACATGCGCTCTAGCTGACATTATGCAGGTATCTGCTGGCGTACTGTGTGCCCATTCCGGTATTAGCACATGTGCTCTAGCTGACATTATGCAGGTATCTGCTGTCGTACAGTGTGCCCATTCCGGTATTGGCACATGTGCTCTAGCTGACATTATGCAGGTATCTGCTCGCTGTTGTCTAAAGCACCCGTACTGTGTAGCCTCCATGATGACATTATTATGAACAAAAGAGCAATATTATTTATATTTGTCAAACAGCAGCCAAGCCTCGATGATCATTGTCACCCGAAGAAGACCATCAATATTTATTGGAAATTAGCATCAAGCTCATCACCTTGCATTATCACCACCCTGTGAAGTTCATCACTTATTTATTCTGTAGCCTAATAAACTGCATGCTTCCCTGACAAGTTGTAGTGGGAGGACCGCACAACATGTCAACCTCGTGACTCCAACTTTACTTCGGTATGATGGGTATTATATCAATATTTGCGCATAAAAGTATTTCCACCGACGTTTCTCGCATTATTCAATTTACCGACACAAAAAGACACCTTGCATATTTCGTTTTCTGGAAATTTGGCCTGTCATACATTTTTTATCCAATGTACTTTACTCGTATAAAAAGGTTGGATGGAAACCTGGTTAGAGGGAGCTCATTTAGATGATAAAGAGATTTTCTGATCAGAGGGAACTAGATGACTGAACTGGAGAGAATGGGTATGAGAAAGTTAGAGCGAGATGGACAGAAAGACAGGAAGAGAAATAAAGAAACTAAACCTCTTCCTCTTCTGCCTTCATAGTCCTCTCCCTGCGGTGTCTAAACTGTATGTCTCTGTGGAAAGAGAGAGAAAGGGAGGATGAGCTCAGATCTGTGTTGGCCACACTAAACTAGATCAGATTGATGGTCAGTGGTGAACTCAGTCAATAAAACATTTACAGTGCCTTGCGAAAGTATTCGGCCCCCTTGAACTTTGCGGCCCCCACATTTAGAGACATACCCCAAGCGACTTACAGCTGTAATCGCAGCAAAAGGTGGCGCTACAAAGTATTAACTTAAGGGGGCTGAATAATTTTGCACGCCCAATTTTTCAGTTTTTGATTTGTTAAAAAAGTTAGAAATATCCAATAAATGTCGTTCCACTTCATGATTGTGTCCCACTTGTTGTTGATTCTTCACAAAAAAATACAGTTTTATATCTTATATCTTATCTCAGCTTTATGTTTGAAGCCTGAAATGTGGCAAAAGGTCGCAAAGTTCAAGGGGGCCGAATACTTTCGCAAGGCACTGTATTTACACCTATAGCTCTAGTAGGTGGTACATACACACCATACTTTAGCACACTGTAGTTGCTGTGCGATTCAAGTTAGCTGGTGTGTTTGTGCAGTTGCTGTATGTGTGTCTTTTTGGTTTGTGAGAACTTTCCACTGCGGTGGATTGACAGTTTCCTTGCTCCAGAGACCAGTCTCGCTCTTCCTTCCGCTCTCTCTATTCTTTTTCTCTCTCTCTTATTTTTCTCTCTCTCCATCTCTCAATCTTGACCTCTAATGCTGTCTTTCCATCTCTTGCACTCTGTTTCCATCCACCCCCCCGCCCACCCACACACACACACACACACACACACACACACGTGTGTGAGGGGAGGAAGGAGAGAGCACTCTCAATCAGCAGACACATCAGTCTTAGAGTAGAAGATGAATTCATCCCTGCTCGTCTCTTTGTTTCTGGGCAGAGGAGGTTAGGGGTCAGTCAGATAGAAAGAGACCCTATGGACCATGAAGTCACATCAACCCACACTGTGGAAGTTAATGTTTCTACAGCATGTTTATGCATCTCATTGACCTGCCTGTGTTATGATCTGACTCTGTCACTGAGTCGTTATACTGAGTAGTACAGTGATTATTACTGATATCTGATGATGGTGTGGATACCATTGACCTGCCTGTGTTATGATCTGACTCTGTCACTGAGTTGTTATACTGAGTAGTACAGTGATTATTACTGGTATCTGATGAAGGTGTGGATACCATTGACCTGCCTGTGTTATGATCTGACTCTGTCACTGAGTCTTTATACTGAGTAGTGCAGTGATTATTACTGGTATCTGATGATGGTGTGGATGCCATTGACCTGGGTCATGTTAGTACAGTACCTGACTAGTAGTGGTGGGTAGTTACACATTAGTTATAGAAGTAGTAGTTATACAGTGTGTAGTGTGTATTGCAGAGTCATATACTATATATGTAGAGAGTTGGACCAATACGGTTTCTGTCTGAATGTTCTGAGAGCTCCACTTTCCCCTCCATAGCCATGCGGAATTTAACGCTTCTGAATTGTGCTGTTAATTTCTGACAGGTTTTGAAACCTATGAGCTATGTCCAGTAAAAGCAGACAGGGAATTTGTTAACACCACAACACAGTACCGACTTTGACGTTATAATCCCAAATACTAATCTCTAAAAGTGTTGGTTTAATAATTCGCTGCTCTGTTTTTTTTGCTAACGGCGGCTCATTTCATAGGGAGTTTTCGGAAGCGGTCTCGCATCGTTACCTCACCAACATTTTGAGAATAAAGGCGCTAACGTGGTATTCGTCCTAAAACTTTAATATGTGGCTCCAGTGTACTGTACCTGGTGGTGGTGTGCTACTGACCTGGGACATTTAAGTGGTGATGCCAGAGAAGCCGGTGTTAGGAGGACATATTGGCACGGTGTTGTTAGACTCAAGACAAAGTCAAGGGCCGGCAAGCCGTGCAAATATACCCTCCAAACACCGGCTTCGACGATATTATCATTTTTATACAACGGGTTACCAACATATTCAAATAATATATTTTCATTGAAAACATTATTTATTCAAACTATTTCATCTTTCCACTTGATATAGTCCAGGCACAAATCTAGGGTTTCTACCCAAGCTGGCTGGTTGTTTGTTCTATCGGTTCAGTTTCTAGAGACGCGACCCAGCCGTTCGGTCTGTTCATTACCATATTGGCTGGCAATGTTCTTATCCCTACTAGCTAGCTAGCCAGTTAACTTACAGTCACGTCAAAAAGTGAGGCCAGAATAACAGCAAATGTAGTGGGTATTGTACCTGATGCTGGTGTGCATGCCCCTGGCCTAAGGTGTTCTCTCCAAAACACTCAGGGTCTGGACCTGGTGGGCGGAGTCTGCCCTGTAACCATAACAACCAGGGAGAGAAAGGGTAAAATCAGGACATATTGTGTTTTATTGGTCACATACCCATGGTTAGCAGACGTTATTGGTCACATACCCATGGTTGGCAGATGTTATTGGTCACATACACATGGTTAGCAGACGTTAATGGTCACATACCCATGGTTAGCAGACATTATTGGTCACATACCCATGGTTAGCAGACGTTATTGGTCACATACCCATGGTTAGCAGACGTTATTGGTCACATACCCTTGGTTAGCAGACGTTATTGGTCACATGGTTAGCAGACGTTATTGGTCACATGGTTAGCAGATGCTACTGGTCACATGGTTAGCAGATGTTACTGGTCACATGGTTAGCAGATGTTACTGGTCACATGATTAGCAGACGTTATTGGTCACATACACATGGTTAGCAGACGTTAATGGTCACATGGTTAGCAGACGTTATTGGTCACATACCCAAGGTTTGCAGACATTAATAGTCACATATCCATGGTCAGCAGATGTTATTGGTCACATATCCATGGTCAGCAGATGTTATTGGTCACATACACATGGTTAGCAGATGTTACTGGTCACATACACATGGTTAGCAGACGTTATTGCTCACATGGTTAGCAGATGTTATTGGTCACATACACATGGTTAGCAGATGTTACTGGTCACATACACATGGTTAGCAGATGTTATTGGTCACATACACGTGGTTAGCAGATGTTATTGGTCACATACACATGGTTAGCAGATGTTATTGGTCACATACACGTGGTTAGCAGATGTTATTGGTCACATACACATGGTTAGCAGATGTTATTGGTCACATACACATGGTTAGCAGGCGTTATTGCTCACATGGTTAGCAGATGTTATTGGTCACATACACATGGTTAGCAGATGTTACTGGTCACATACACATGGTTAGCAGATGTTACTGGTCACATACACATGGTTAGCAGATGTTATTGGTCACAAGGTTAGCAGATGTTATTGGTCACATGCTTAGCAGATGTTATTGGTCACATGGTTAGCAGATGTTATTGGTCACATACACATGGTTAGCAGATGTTACTGGTCACATAAACATGGTTAGCAGGCGTTATTGCTCACATGGTTAGCAGATGTTACTGGTCACATACACATGGTTAGCAGATGTTATTGGTCACATACACATGTTTAGCAGGCGTTATTGCTCACATGGTTAGCAGATGTTATTGGTCACATACACATGGTTAGCAGACGTTAATGGTCACATGGTTAGCAGACGTTATTGCTCACATGGTTATCAGTCGTTATTGCTCACATGGTTAGCAGATGTTATTGGTCACATACACATGGTTAGCAGACGTTAATGGTCACATACCCATGGTTAGCAGACGTTATTGGTCGCATACACATGGTTAGCAAATGTTATTGGTCACATACCCATGGTTAGCAGACGTTATTGGTCAGATACACATGGTTAGCAGACGTTATTGCTCACATACCCATGGTTAGCAGACGTTAATGGTCACATACACATGGTTAGCAGACGTTATTGGTCACATACACATGGTTAGCAGACATTATTGGTCACATACCTATGGTTAGCAGACGTTAATGGTCACATGGTTAGCAGACGTTATTGGTCACATGGTTAGCAGACATTACTGGTCACATACACATGGTTAAGAGACGTTAGTGGTCACATACCCATGGTTAGCAGAAGTTAGTGGTCACATACCCATGGTTAGCAGAAGTTAGTGGTCACATACCCATGGTTAGCATAAGTTAGTGGTCACATACCCATGGTTAGCAGACGTTACTGGTCACATACCCATGGTCAGCAGATGTTATTGGTCACATACACATGGTTAGCAGATGTTACTGGTCACATACACATGGTTAGCAGATGTTATTGGTCATATACACGTGGTTAGCAGATGTTATTGGTCACATACACATGGTTAGCAGATGTTATTGGTCACATACACGTGGATAGCAGATGTTATTGGTCACATACACATGGTTAGCAGATGTTATTGGTCACATGGTTAGCAGATGTTATTGGTCACATACACATGGTTAGCAGATGTTACTGGTCACATACACATGGTTAGCAGATGTTACTGGTCACATACACATGGTTAGCAGGCGTTATTGCTCACATGGTTAGCAGATGTTATTGGTCACATACACATGGTTAGCAGATGTTACTGGTCACATACACATGGTTAGCAGATGTTACTGGTCACATACACATGGTTAGCAGGCGTTATTACTCACATGGTTAGCAGATGTTACTGGTCACATACACATGGTTAGCAGATGTTATTGGTCACATACACATGGTTAGCAGGCGTTATTGCTCACATGGTTAGCAGATGTTATTGGTCACATACACATGGTTAGCAGATGTTATTGGTCACATACACGTGGTTAGCAGACGTTAATGGTCACATGGTTAGCAGACGTTATTGCTCACATGGTTATCAGGCGTTATTGCTCACATGGTTAGCAGATGTTATTGTTCACATACACATGGTTAGCAGACGTTAATGGTCACATACCCATGGTTAGCAGACGTTATTGGTCATATACCCATGGTTAGAGGACGTTAATGGTCACATATTCATGGTTAGCAGACGTTATTGGTCATATACCCATGGTTAGAGGACGTTAATGGTCACATACCCATGGTTAGCAGACGTTATTGGTCACATACACATGGTTAGCAGACGTTATTGGTCACATACCCATGGTTAGCAGACGTTAATGGTCACATACCCATGGTTAGTAGACGTTATTGGTCATATACCCATGGTTAGAGGACGTTAATGGTCACATACCCATGGTTAGCAGACGTTATTGGTCACATACACATGGTTAGCAGACGTTATTGGTCACATACCCATGGTTAGCAGACGTTAATGGTCACATGGTTAGCAGACATTACTGGTCACATACACATGGTTAAGAGACGTTAGTGGTCACATACCCATGGTTAGCAGAAGTTAGTGGTCACATACCCATGGTTAGCAGAAGTTAGTGGTCACATACCCATGGTCAGCATAAGTTAGTGGTCACATACCCATGGTTAGCATAAGTTAGTGGTCACATACCCATGGTTAGCAGACGTTACTGGTCACATACCCATGGTTAGCAGAAGTTACTGGTCACATACCCACGGTTAGCAGATGTTATTGGTCACATGGTTAGCAGAAGTTACTGGTCACATACCCACGCTTAGCAGACGTTATTGGTCACATGGTTAGCAGACATTACTGGTCACATACACATGGTTAAGAGACGTTAGTGGTCACATACCCATGGTTAGCAGAAGTTAGTGGTCACATACCCATGGTTAGCAGAAGTTAGTGGTCACATACCCATGGTCAGCATAAGTTAGTGGTCACATACCCATGGTTAGCAGACATTACTGGTCACATACACATGGTTAGCAGAAGTTAGTGGTCACATACCCATGGTTAGCAGAAGTTAGTGGTCACATACCCATGGTTAGCAGATGTTATTGGTCACATGGTTAGCAGATATTACTGGTCACATACACATGGTTAGCAGACGTTACTGGTCACATACACATGGTTAGCATAAGTTAGTGGTCACATACCCATGGTTAGCAGACGTTACTGGTCACATACCCATGGTTAGCAGATGTTACTGGTCACATACACATGGTTATCAGACGTTACTGGTCACATACACATGGTTAGCATAAGTTAGTGGTCACATACCCATGGTTAGCAGAAGTTAGTGGTCACATACCCATGGTTAGCAGACGTTACTGGTCACATACCCATGGTTAGCAGAAGTTAGTGGTCACATAACCATGGTTAGCAGATGTTATTGGTCACATGGTTAGCAGATGTTACTGGTCACATACACATGGTTAGCAGACGTTACTGGTCACATACACATGGTTAGCAGAAGTTAATGGTCACATACACATGGTTAGCAGACGTTATTGGTCACATACCCATGGTTAGCAGACGTTAGTGGTCACATACCCATGGTTAGCAGACATTATTGGTCACATGGTTAGCAGATGTTACTGGTCACATACACATGGTTAGCAGACGTTACTGGTCACATACACATGGTTAGCAGACGTTACTGGTCACATACACATGGTTAGCATAAGTTAGTGGGCACATACCCATGGTTAGCAGACGTTACTGGTCACATACCCATGGTTAGCAGATGTTATTGGTCACATACCTATGGTTTGCAGACGTTATTGCGAGTGTAGCGAAATGCTTGTGCTTCTAGTTCCCGACAGTGCAGCAATATCTAACATGCAATCTAACAATTCCACAACTACCTAATACACAAGGAATTAAATAAGAATTTCTATATATAAATATATGGATGAGCAATGGCAGAGCGGCATCGGCAAGATGCAATTGATGGTATAAAATACAGTATATACATACAAGATGAGTAATGTAGGATATCTAAACATTATTAAAGTGACTAGTGATCCATTTAAAATGGTAAATGATTTCAAGTCTGTCTGCAGGCAGCAGCCTCTCTTGTGTTAGTGATGGGTGCTTAACAACAAGAACAACAGAAAAGATGAAGAAAATAAAAACAGACAACATACGGTAAATAGAGGGATGTAGAATGGATCATGTGAGACAATGATGTGTGTGACAGCTGAACCCGCTGTGAGCAATCTTCCCAGTTCCTCAGACCAAGACAACATTTTCCATGTAAAATTGCCAAATAATATTTTTGATAAATTCACAAATAATAGTTCAACCATGTCTATTCAGTAACAATGTCACTGTAATTCATTCAGTGGTTGCGCCATTGTGTGGGCTGCTCTCACACTGGTTGTGGCTGTCACACCTTCACTGTGTCTCTAAAATACAGATGTGAAGCACAGAGGATCGACTCACAGCTCAACGGCCCCAATACATCCTGTGTCTAAAAAGAGATACCAAACGCACTTCCTCTCTCTCTCATCTGCTGGGGCCGACATACTCAATGGAAAAACTCAGCCTTTTGTAGTAGATATAGAAACCTTTTCTGTGGTTTGAGATGCGATTTGTGACAATAGCTCTCGGTCTCTCTCTCTCTCTGGGGCTGAGAGGAGGGGTCAGTAAGGATGTCTCAGTAGATTATTTTTAGACACAGAATGCAGTGTGTGTTGGAGCCATCAAGTATTTAAGAGGGAAAACCAACATTCAACTGCCTGCTGCACCTAGAACTGAGAGAAAGGTACACCCTGTCAAACACAGAACTGATGAGTGGCATGTCTGATGTCAAAGGGCAGGTTGTGTCTCAAAGTTCTGCTCACTCACCTGTCAAACACAGAACTGATGAGTGGCATGTCTGATGTCAAAGGGACCTCCTAGGGACGGCATGAAAGAGCACCAGTGTCACGCCCTGGCCTTAGTTATCTTTGTGTGACATGGGTGATGTATGGTTTTTGTCTCATCCAGGGTGTTTGTACCGTCTAGGGTTTTTTGTAGATTTATGGGGTTGTGTTCATTCTAGGTGTTTATGTAAGTCTATGGTTGCCTAGATTGGTTCTCAATCAGAGGCAGGTGTTTATCGTTGTCTCTGATTGGGAACCATATTTAGGCAGCCATATTCTTTGGGTATTTTGTGGGTGATTGTTTCCTGTGTCAGTGTTTGTGCCACACGGGACTGTTTCGTTGCCAGTTCACTTTATTATTTTGTATTTGTGTTCATGTTTAGTTTTTCTTATTAAAAACCATGGACACCTACCATGCTGCGTATTAGTCCGATCCTTATTTCACCTCTTCAGAGGAAGAGGAGGAAATCGTGACAACCAGTAAGCCAGTGACTCAGCCCCTGTAATAGGGTTAGAGGCAGAGAATCCCAGTGGAAAGAGGGGAACCGGCCAGGCAGAGACAGCAAGGGCGGTTCGTTGCTCCAGAGCCTTTCCGTTCACCTTCCCACTCCTGGGCCAGACTACACTCAATCATATGACCCACTGAAGAGATGAGTCTTCAGTAAAGACTTAAAGGTTGAGACCGAGTTTGCGTCTCTCACATGGATAGGCAGACCATTCCATAAAAATGGAGCTCTATAGGAGAAAGCCCTGCCTCCAGCTGTTTGCTTAGAAATTCTAGGGACAATTAGGAGGCCTGCGTCTTGTGACCGTAGTGTACGTGTAGGTATGTACGGCAGGACCAAATCAGAGAGATAGGTAGGAGCAAGCCCATGTTAGGTTAGCAGTAAAACCTTGAAATCAGCCCTTGCCTTAACAGGAAGCCAATGTAGGGAGGCCAGCACTGGAGTAATGTGATCAAATTCTTTGGTTCTAGTCAGGATTCTAGCAGCCGTATTTAGCAGTAACTGAAGTTTATTCAGTGCTTTGTCCGGGTAGCCGGAAAGTAGAGCATTGCAGTAGTCTAACCTAGAAGTAACAAAAGCATGGATACATTTTTCTGCATCATTTTTGGACAGAAAGTTTCAGATTTTTGCAATGTTACGTAGATGGAAAAAAGCTGTCCTTGAAACTTTCGTCAAAAGAGAGATCAGGGTCCAGAGTAACGCCGAGGTCCTTCACAGTTTTATTTACAACCATTAAGATTAATTGTCAGATTCAACAGAAGATATCTTTGTTTCTTGGGACCGAGAACAAGCATCTCTGTTATGTCCGAGTTTAAAAGTAGAACGATTGCAGCCATCCACTTCCTTATGTCGGCTTCTAGCGAGGGCAATTTTGGGGCTTCATCATGTTTCATTGAAATGTACAGCTGTGTGTCATCCGCATAGCAGTGAAAGTTAACATTATGTTTTCGAATAACATGCCCAAGAGGTAAAATATATAGTGAAAACAATAGTGGTCCTAAAACGGAACCTTGAGGAACACCGAAATGTGCAGTTGATTTGTCAGAGGGGAAACCATTCACAGAGACAAACTGATATCTTTCCAACAGATAAGATCTAAACCAGGCCAGAACAACACAATGCCTCATTGCCTTCGTTGGTAATGAGGGATGAAAGCAATTCCATTTAAATTTGGTCAACTTTAGAAGATGAACTGAAAAGTGCCATTTATTTGAATAAGCCGCTGGTCATGCTCAACATGGTAATACTTAATGTAATCTTTCTCAGGAAGTTATGAAACACAGTGCTATTACAGAAAATGCTTTATTGTTCCACTAGAGGGGGCAGTGGAGCTAGTAGAGGTTTGTAAAATGGTCCTACTCTGGTTAGATGTAGAGCAGTCAAGCTGGATAAATACACAGAGAGTGCATCAAGGAACTCTTACATCCTCTAAACGTGCTGTACGATCCGGTCTATGGCTACCATGTTGTCTCCTCCTTCCAGGATATGAAACACACAGGAAGAGGAAGTGACATTAGACAGTGATGATATTAAGTGTGTACATCATAATGGTTTAGGGGGCTAAGTCAACATTTGATTTAAGTGGAACTCCTGAAGGTCTAAGTGTGTGAGAGTGTACAGTACCAGTCAAAAGTTTTAGAACACCTACACACAACTACTCATTCAAGGGTTTCCTTTATTTGTAATATTTTCTACAATGTAGAATAATAGTGAAGACATCAAAACTATGAAGTAACACATGTGGAACCATGTAGTAACCAAACATTTTTTAAACAAATCAAAATATATTTTCTATGTTAGATTCTTCAAAGTAGCCATACTTTGTCTTGATGACAGCTTTGAACACTCTTGGCATTCTCTCAACCAGTTTCAGCTGGAATGCTTTTCTAACAGTCTTGAAGAAATTCCAACATATGCTGAGCATTTGTTGGCATCTTTTCCTTCACTCTGCAGTCCAACTCATCCAAACCATCTCAATTGGGTTGAGGTTGGGTGATTGTGGAGACCTGGTCATATGATGCAGCACTGAATCACTCTGCTTCTTGGTCAAATAGTCCTTACACAGCCTGGAGGTGTGTTGGGTCATTGTGCTGTTGAAAAACAAATGATAGTCCCACTAAGCCCAAATCAGATGGGATGGCGTATCGCTGCAGAATGCTGTGGTAGCCATGCTGGTTAAGTGTGACTTGAATTCTAAATAAGTTATTGACAGTGTCACCAGCAAAGCACCCCCACACCATCAAACCACTTCCTCCGTGCTTCACGGTGAGAATCACACATGCTGAGATCATCTGTTCACCTGCTCTGTGTTTTTGGAACCAAAAATCTCAAATTTGGACCATCAGACCAAAGGACAGATTTCCATCAGTCTAATGTTCATTGCTTGTGTTTCTTGGCCCAAGCAAGTCTCTTCTTATTATTGGTGTCCTTTAGTAGTGGTTTCTTTGCAGCAATTCGACCATGAATGCCTGATTTACACAGTCTCCTCTGAACAGTTGATGTTGAGATGTGTCTGTTACCTGAACTCTGTGAGGCATTTATTTGGGCTGCAATTTCTGAGGCTGGTAACTCCAATGAACGTATCCTCTGCAGCAGAGGTAACTCTGGGTCTTCCATTCCTGTGGCGGTCCTCATGAGAGCCAGTTTCATCATAGTGCTTCATGTTTTTTGCGACTGCACTTGAAGAAACTTTCAAACTTCTTAACATTTTCCGGATTGACTGACCTTCATGTCTTAAAGTAATGGACTGATTCTCTTTTCTTATTTGAGCTGTTCTTGTCATAATGTGGACTTGGTCTTTTACCAAATAGGGCTATTTTCTGTATACCAACCCTACCTTGTCACAACACAACTGATTGGCTCAAACGCATTAAGAGGGAAAGAAATTCCACAAATTAACTTTTAACAAGTCACACCTGTTAATTTAAATGCATTCCAGGTGAATACCTCATGAAGCTGGTTGAGAGAATGCTGTCATTAAAGCAAAGGGTGGCTCCTTTGAAAAATCTAAAGTATAAAATATATTTTGATTTGTTTAACACTTTTTTGGTTACTACATGATTCCATGTGTTATTTGATAGTTTTGATGTCTTCACTATTATTCTACAATGTAGAAAATAGTAAAAATTAATTTGACTAAATGTAGGCGGGACGGAAATGTTGTGACCATCCTGTGAGGACTGTGCCAGGAGGTGTGTGTGTGTGTGTGCACATATTGCCATGGACCTTAGGCAGCCTTTAAAGCTCCAGCCCTGGTATTTGGCACTCTCCCACCCCCTCCTTCCATGGTTCAATCATAAGCACTTTATAATTAACAGTGTCATAGATATTCAGCCAGTTCAGTGCTACTCTAGAGCCAAGATGCGGCCTGGGAAGCCATAATGAGAGGTGTGATATCGCAGCGTGGTTATCCATGGATATTGGACTGAGCATGAGTTTGACTAAGTTTTCCCAAATCACTATTACTTGGTCAGTCATTTTTCAAATCTCCCTAATGGTTAAGGTAAAGATGGAGGCTGATGACTATTTTAATGGTGTTTGGTTGGCCACTATCCCTCTCCTCTTGTCCTTACACTCGCTCACACACATTTAGCGTATTTTATGTCCGTCTCTCCCCATCTCATTTGACATCTTATCCCCTCATGGATCCGCTTTTCTCTCTTTTAAAGTCACTCAGGGTATAAAGATAGAGAGAATTCCAAGACCAGGGGGCTGAGTAATGAAAGGACCGTTTCCCATGCTTGGTTCTAATTCTTCAGGACTCGTAGCATAAAACAAGACTGAGATCTGAGCTTGTATGTGTTTTCATTTCAAGCTAGAAGAGAGGATAGTTTTCCTAAAATGGCCTTATAAATAGAATATACCAGCGTTGGAGCCTGCGGGGTGCTAGTGATGTCCACCCAACAGCACTGTATAGATCTGATTGGTGACAAAAAACGAAGGTCTGCATGGTACACAGAGTCAAGAGCCTTCAGTGTAGAGCTTCAGGCTTGTACATAAATAGTATCACCATAGTCCAATACATAGAGAAAAGTACAATGAATCAACTCCTTTTTGGCGCCAAAGGAAAAACAAACCATGTGCCAGTAATAAAACCCAATACATAGCTTGAGTTTCCTGACAAGGTTCTCTACATGGTTGGTGAAGTTCAACTTCTCATTCATCCAAACTCCCAGATATTTGAACATTTTGACTTGCTCTATAGATTGTCCTTCCAAGGTACTAATGACATGGTTATCAGAGTGTTTACTATGGGTAAATTCCATGCATTTAGCCAAGGCAGTAATGACAAGGTTATCAGAGTGTTTAGTATTGGTAAATACCATGCATTTTGTTTTAGATGAATTCAGAATGAGCTTCAGATCATACAGATTATGTTGATGGATGTTAAAAGCTGTTAAAAGTCTAACTACTGCTGCCACTTGACTGAAGAACAGTGTTAAACTGATGTCACTTGACTAGAGAACAGTGTTAAACTGCTGTCACTTGACTAGAGAACAGTGTTAAACTGATGTCACTTGACTAGAGAACAGTGTTAAACTGCTGCCACTTGAATAGAAAACAGTGTTAAACTTCTGCCACTTGACTAGAGAACAGTGTTAAACTGCTGTCACTTGACTAGAGAACAGTGTTAAACATCTGCCATTTGACTAGAGAACAGTGTTAAACTGCTGTCACTTGAATAGAGAACAGTGTTAAACTGCTGTCGCTTGACTAGAGAACAGTGTTAAACTGCTGTCATTTGACTAGAGAACAGTGTTAAACTGCTGCCACTTGAATAGAGAACAGAGTTAAACTGCTGTCACTTGACTAGAGAACAGAGTTAAACTGCTGTCACTTGACTAGAGAACAGTGTTAAACTGCTGCCATTTGAATAGAGAACAGTGTTAAACTGCTGTCACTTGACTAGAGAACAGTGTTAAACTGCTGCCACTTGAATAGAGAACAGTGTTAAACTTCTGCCATTTGACTAGAGAACAGTGTTAAACTGCTGTCACTTGACTAGAGAACAGTGTTAAACTTCTGCCATTTGACTAGAGAACAGAGTTAAACTGCTGCCACTTGACTAGAGAACAGAGTTAAACTGCTGCCACTTGAATAGAGAACAGTGCTAAACTGCTGTCACTTGAATAGAGAACAGTGTTAAACTGCTGTCACTTGACTAGAGAACAGTGTTAAACTGCTGTCACTTGACTAGAGAACAGTGTTAAACTGCTGCCACTTGAATAGAGAACAGTGTTAAACTGCTATCACTTGAAAAGAGAACAGTGTTAAACTGCTGCCACTTGACTAGAGAACAGAGTTAAACTGCTGTCACTTGAATAGAGAACAGAGTTAAACTGCTGCCACTTGAATAGAGAACAGTGTTAAACTGCTGCCACTTGAATAGAGAACAGTGTTAAACTGCTGTCACTTGACTAGAGAACAGTGTTAAACTGCTGCCACTTGACTAGAGAACAGAGTTAAACTGCTGTCACTTGAATAGAGAACAGAGTTAAACTGCTGCCACTTGAATAGAGAACAGTGTTAAACTGCTGCCACTTGACTAGAGAACAGAGTTAAACTGCTGTCACTTGAATAGAGAACAGAGTTAAACTGCTGCCACTTGAATAGAGAACAGTGTTAAACTGCTGTCACTTGAATAGAGAACAGTGTTAAACTGCTGTTACTTGAATAGAGAACAGTGTTAAACATCTGCCACTTGACTAGAGAACAGAGTTTAACTGGTGCCACTTGAATAGAGAACAGTGTTAAACTGCTGCCACTTGACTAGAGAACAGTGTTAAACTGCTGCAACTTGACTAGAGAACAGAGTTTAACTGGTGCCACTTGACTAGAGAACAGTGTTAAACTGCTGTCACTTGAATAGAGAACAGTGTTAAACTTCTGCCATTTGACTAGAGAACCGTGTTAAACTGCTGCCACTTGAATAGAGAACAGTGTTAAACTTCTGCCATTTGACTAGAGAACAGAGTTAAACTGCTGCCACTTGACTAGAGAACAGAGTTAAAATGCTGTCACTTGACTAGAGAACAGTGTTAAACTGCTGCCATTTGAATAGAGAACAGTGTTAAACTGCTGCCACTTGAATAGAGAACAGTGCTAAACGGCTGTCACTTGAATAGAGAACAGTGTTAAACTGCTGTCACTTGAATAGAGAACAGTGTTAAACTGCTGTCACTTGACTAGAGAACAGTGTTAAACTGCTGTCACTTGACTAGAAAACAGAGTTAAACTGCTGTCACTTGACTAGAGAACAGTGTTAAACTGCTGCCATTTGAATAGAGAACAGTGTTAAACTGCTGTCACTTGACTAGAGAACAGTGTTAAACTGCTGCCACTTGAATAGAGAACAGTGTTAAACTTCTGCCATTTGACTAGAGAACAGTGTTAAACTGCTGCCACTTGAATAGAAAACAGTGTTAAACTTCTGCCAATTGACTAGAGAACAGAGTTAAACTGCTGCCACTTCACTAGAGAACAGAGTTAAACTGCTGCCACTTGAATAGAGAACAGTGCTAAACTGCTGTCACTTGAATAGAGAACAGTGTTAAACTGCTGTCACTTGAATAGAACAGTGTTAAACTGCTGCCACTTGAATAGAGAACAGTGTTAAACTGCTGTCACTTGACTAGAGAACAGTGTTAAACTGCTGCCACTTGACTAGAGAACAGAGTTAAACTGCTGTCACTTGAATAGAGAACAGAGTTAAACTGCTGCCACTTGAATAGAGAACAGTGTTAAACTGCTGTCACTTGAATAGAGAACAGTGTTAAACTGCTGCCACTTGACTAGAGAACAGTGTTAAACTGCTGCCACTTGACTAGAGAACAGAGTTTAACTGGTGCCACTTGACTAGAGAACAGTGTTAAACTGCTGTCACTTGACTAGAGAACAGTGTTAAACTGCTGCCACTTGAATAGAGAACAGTGCTAAACTGCTGTCACTTGAATAGAGAACAGTGTTAAACTGCTGTCACTTGAATAGAGAACAGTGTTAAACTGCTGTCACTTGACTAGAGAACAGTGTTAAACTGCTGCCACTTGAATAGAGAACAGTGTTAAACTTCTGCCACTTGAATAGAGAACAGAGTTTAACTGGTGCCACTTGACTAGAGAACAGTGTTAAACTGCTGCCATTTGACTAGAGAACAGAGTTTAACAGGTGTCACTTGACTAGAGAACAGTGTTAAACTGCTTCCATTTGACTGAAGAACAGTGTTAAACTGCTGTCACTTGACTAGAGAACAGTGTTAAACTTCTGCCATTTGACTAGAGAAGAGTTAAACTGCTGCCACTTGACTAGAGAACAGAGTTAAACTGCTGTCACTTGACTAGAGAACAGGGTTAAACTGCTGCCACTTGACTAGAGAACAGTGTTAAACTTCTGTCATTTGACTAGAGAACAGAGTTAAACTGCTGCCACTTGACTAGAGAACAGAGTTAAACTGCTGCCACTTGAATAGAGGACAGTGCTAAACTGCTGTCACTTGACTAGAGAACAGTGTTAAACTGCTGCCACTTGAATAGAGAACAGTGTTAAACTGCTGTCACTTGACTAGAGAACAGAGTTAAACTGCTGCCACTTGACTAGAGAACAGTGTTAAACTGCTGCCATTTGAATAGAGAACAGTGTTAAACTGCTGTCACTTGAATAGAGAACAGTGTTAAACTGCTGTCACTTGAATAGAGAACAGTGTTAAACTTCTGTCATTTGTCACTGCTGTCACTTGACTAGAGAACAGTGTTAAACTGTTGCCATTTGAATAGAGAACAGTGTTAAACTGCTGCCACTTGAATAGAGAACAGTGTTAAACTGCTGTCACTTGAATAGAGAACAGTGTTAAACTTCTGTCATTTGACTAGAGAACAGAGTTAAACTGCTGCCACTTGACTAGAGAACAGAGTTAAACTGCTGCCACTTGAATAGAGGACAGTGCTAAACTGCTGTCACTTGAATAGAGAACAGTGTTAAACTGCTGTCACTTGAATAGAGAACAGTGTTAAACTGCTGTCACTTGACTAGAGAACAGTGTTAAACTGCTGCCACTTGAATAGAGAACAGTGTTAAACTGCTGTCACTTGACTAGAGAACAGTGTTAAACTGCTGTCATTTGACTAGAGAACAGAGTTAAACTGCTGCCACTTGACTAGAGAACAGAGTTAAACTGCTGCCACTTGAATAGAGGACAGTGCTAAACTGCTGTCACTTGAATAGAGAACAGTGTTAAACTGCTGTCACTTGAATAGAGAACAGTGTTAAACTGCTGTCACTTGACTAGAGAACAGTGTTAAACTGCTGCCACTTGAATAGAGAACAGTGTTAAACTGCTGTCACTTGACTAGAGAACAGTGTTAAACTGCTGTCACTTGACTAGAGAACAGAGTTAAACTGCTGTCACTTGACTAGAGAACAGTGTTAAACTGCTGTCACTTGACTAGAGAACAGAGTTAAACTGCTGTCACTTGACTAGAGAACAGTGTTAAACTGTTGCCATTTGAATAGAGAACAGTGTTAAACTGCTGCCACTTGACTAGAGAACAGTGTTAAACTGCTGCCACTTGACTAGAGAACAGAGTTAAACTGATGTCACTTGACTAGAGAACAGAGTTAAACTGCTGCCACTTGACTAGAGAACAGTGTTAAACTGCTGCCACTTGAATAGAGAACAGTGTTCAACTTCTGCCATTTGACTAGAGAACAGAGTTAAACTGCTGCCACTTGACTAGAGAACAGAGTTAAACTGCTGTCACTTGACTGGAGAACAGAGTTAAACTGCTGTCACTTGACTAGAGAACAGTGTTAAACTGCTGCCATTTGAATAGAGAACAGTGTTAAACTGCTGCCACTTGAATAGAGAACAGTGCTAAACTGCAGTCACTTGAATAGAGAACAGTGTTAAACTGCTGTCACTTGAATAGAGAACAGTGTTAAACTGCTGTCACTTGACTAGAGAACAGTGTTAAACTGCTGCCACTTGAATAGAGAACAGTGTTAAACTGCTGTCACTTGAATAGAGAACAGTGTTAAACTTCTGCCATTTGACTAGAGAACAGAGTTAAACTGCTGCCACTTGACTAGAGAACAGTGTTAAACTGCTGCCACTTGACTAGAGAACAGTGTTAAACTGCTGCCACTTGACTAGAGAACAGGGTTTAACTGGTGCCACTTGACTAGAGAACAGTGTTAAACTGCTGTCACTTGAATAGAGAACAGTGTTAAACTTCTGCCATTTGACTAGAGAACAGAGTTAAACTGCTGTCACTTGACTAGAGAACAGTGTTAACCGCATAAGAATATACATCAGCTGTCTCAATTTGTCTCTCAATGTTGTGGATATAGATAATAAACAACAAGGGACCTAACATGTATCCTTGAGGCACTCCCGAGCACAACACTATGTTGTCCGACTTACAACCGTCTGCCTGGGTAAAAAAGGCATTTGATAGGTAGTTCACAAACCACTCCAAAGCATGACCCGTAATCCCAACACTCTCTGCACCAAGACAGTATGGTGTCAACTGCCTTTGACAAGTCTATGAATAGAGATGCACAACGCAGCTTCCTGTCCAGGGTACATTAAACATTATTTAAAACCTTAAAAGTTGATGTGACAGTGCTTAGGCCAGACCTGACACCTGATTGCCTGCCACTCAAAATATTGTTTTCCTGGAGGTAGGCCTTAAACTGCTTATTGACTAGGGACTCCAATTCCAGAATAGACAACGTAGATATGGGTTGAAGGTTATTCAGTAGAGTGGGATTACCTCCTTTCAAAAGAGGTAGGACCAATGCTGATTTCCACAAACTGGGGATTTCATTACATTCTAGGGTTAAAGATGCATGTTAAAGGGGGAGCTAATGTCTGCAGGCGGGGATCTAGATCATCAGGGCCAGTTGATAATGTTGACATCATTCAGTGCTCTATGGACCTCTGAGACAGGGAAGGGCGAGAAGGAGAAGGAGTGCTCAGGAGTGTCAGTTAATTTCACAGTTAATTTCACATGTTGACCTTTAACCCTATCAAAAAATACACCTTCATCAAGAAATTGTTGAGTAAAATAGTTCAGAATACATGTTCTCTCAGTTACCACCTTTTGAGACAACCAGTTGTCTAGGGAGCTGTGCATCATTTTTGTCCTCAAAACGTCACTACTTGCCAACATGTAGAAGGATTATTCAGATTATCAGTAGTAGATTTGAGGTAGTGTTCTGGTTTCAGCTTTCGGGTCATAGCCATGCCCTGATTCCGAAGGTGATTAAAAGCCATCCAATCATCAGCTGAATCAGACCTTCTTACTTTAGCCCACACAGCATTCAGTTTCCTTATGATTGCAGCTAGTTCATCTGAGAACCAAGGGTTCTCTCTTCCCTTAATTCTGTATTGTTTGAAATGGGCATGCTCGTTGCATACATCCTGGAATGCTTTGTGGAAGTAAGAAAAGGTGTGTCAAACAGTGGTGGAAGAAGTACCTGCGACACTCGGGAGGCGGTAGGAACAACTCTTGAACGATTAGCAGCAGACCTCTCTATACAGGAAGTCCGTTCACCAAAGGGAAAGTTAGCGGACACTAACTGTTCTCCTTTTTTGTGAACAGATAAACATTTGTCATAACTCCCCATGGTCTTGGACCAAGTTAAGGTTAAATAAAATTGTGAGAGCTGCTATGCATTAACCCCTAAAGCCTTCAAACTCAACTCTGGACGAAGCCAGTTCCACTGCATTTTTCCATGGCTCGCCTCTAAGCAGACTGATTTAGACCTGGGACACCAGGTGTGTGTAATTAATTATCAGGTAGAACAGAAAACCAGCAGGCACCGGGCCATGTAGGGTATGATTTGAATACCCATGCCCTTAAGACTATACTGTTCCCCAAAAAATTATAGGGGGTGGAGTGTAGATTGGTCTTGGGATGAGAGGTGAGTGCCTGAACTGACTACTGGTAAATACTACCCACAAATACCAACTATAGCTGAACACAAGGGACTGGTAGAGGCTTTAGCTGGTAAAGATTGACATGAGGTGAAACTGATTGAGGCCAGAGGTAGAGCGTACCGAGTGTCTATGGGAGGCAGAATAGAATGAAGTGAGAAGGACATGGTGAGGGAACACCTTCTGTACACCTGCCGCCTGTGGGGTGTGAGTGAAAGCATGAGGAGCAAAATGTATACTTTATTCTTGCCAATCTCAGCAGAAAAGCAGCCCACAGGCATAGAGCCAGGTCAGTCAGGAGGTGGGAAGTGCCGGGTTTCTTAAACGAGGGTGGGTGCAGTGGGAGTATTTAAGATCATCTTTTAAGAGGTAGGGTTTCAGATGTTTTCGGAAGATGGGCAGGAACTCTGCTGTTCTAGCTTCAAGTAAAAGCTGGTTCCACCATTGGGGCGCCAGGACAGAGAAGAGCTTGGATTTATATCTTTAGAGATTGAATGTATTAGTATTAGGTTCAACTGACTATAGTTACTGAAGGAGTCTCTTCTATCAGAAGGGTCCCATCTGAAACATTCCTGTTCAGTGGTGTAGAAACAACTCCTGAGCGCCGTACTCAGCTAATTGCATGGTGTGCTTTTTCGGTAAAGCTTTTTTTAAATCTGACACATCCGCTGCATTAAGGAGAAGTTTATCTAAAGTTCCATGCAAAACACTTGTATTTATCAATATTTATGATGATGATTATTTCTGTAAATTGATGTGGCTCTGAAAAATCACTGGATGTTTTGGAAGCCAAACATTACTGAATGTAATGCGCCAATGTAAACTGAACTTTTTGGAAATAAATATGAACTTTATCGAACAAAACATACCTGTATTGTGTAACATGAAGTCCTATGAGTGTCATCTGGTGAAGATTATTGATTCATTTTCTCTATTTCTGCTTTTTGTGACCCCTCTCTTTGGCTGGAAAAATGGCTGTGTTTTTCTGTGACTAGGTACTGACCTAACAAAATCTTTTGGCGTGCTTTCGTCGTAAAGCCTTTTTGAAATCGGACACTGTGGTGGGATTAACAACAAGTTTATCTTTAAAATGTAAAATACGTGTATGTTTGAGGAATTTTAATTATGAGATTTATGTTGTTTCAATTTGGCGCCCTGCACTTTCACTGGCTGTTGTCAAGTCGATCCCGTTAGCCATAAGCAGTTTTAACTTGGGTCAAACATTTTGGGTAGTCTTCCACAAGCTACCAACAATAAGTTGGGGGTATTTTGGCCCATTCCTCCTGACAGAACTGGTGTAACTGAATCAGGTTTGTAGGCCTCCTTGCTCGCACATGCTTTTTCCAGTTCTGCCCACAAATGTTCTATAGGATTGGAGGTCAGGGCTTTGTGATGGCCACTCCAATACCTTGACTTTGTTGTCCTTAAGCCCTTTTGCCACAACTTTGAAAGTAGGCTTGGGGTCATTGTCCATTTGGAAGACCCATTTGCGACCAAACTTTAACTTCCTGACTGATGTCTTGAGATGTTGCTTCAATATATCCACATAATTTTCCTCCCTCATGAAGCCATCTATTTTGTGAAGTACACCGGTCCCTTCTGCAGCAAAGCACCCCCACAACATGATGCTGCCACCCCCATGCTTCACGGTTGGGATGGTGTTCTTCTCCCCCTTTTTCCACCAAACATAACAATGGTAATTATGGCCAAACAATTATATTTTTGTTTCATCAGACTAGAGGACATTTCTCCAAAAAGTATGATCACTGGTACCACGGTAATATCACGTTACCAAAATGCGTCTCCTTCCTGAGTGGTATGGCGGCTGCGTGGTCCCATGGTGTTTATACTTGCGTACTATTGTTTGTACAGATGAACGTGGTACCTTCAGGCGTTTGGAAATTGCTCCCAAGGATGAAGCAGACTTGTGGAGGTCTACAATTCATTTTCTGGGGTCTTGGCTGATTTATTTAGATTTTCCCATGATGTCAAGCAAAGAGGCACTGGGTTTGAAGGTAGGCCTTGAAATACATCCACAGGTACACCTCCAACTGACTCAAATTATGTCAATTAGCCTATCAGAAGCTTCTAAAGACTAATTTCAAAATTTTCAAGCTTTTTAAAGGCACAGTCAACTTAGTGTATGTAAACTTCTGACCCACTGGAATTGTGATACAGTGAATTATAAGTGAAATAATTTGTCTGTAAACAATTGTCGGAAAAATTAGTTGTGTCATGCACAAAGTAGATGTCCTAACCAACTTGCCAAACCTATAGTTTGTTACCAATGAGTTTTAATGACTCCAACCTAAGTGTATGTAAACTTCCGACTTCAACTGTATATCCTGCTACATTGATTAACACACAGTACTGACAGTCAGTAGGCATTGGCAGTCAATGATCGGCTGTTTCTTTTGATGACGGACCCGTGATCAGTGCTGGAATCCCGTGGACGAACCTTCCGGAGGTGCCTCACCGTGTACGCCGGTTGACCGTCGATGAGACGGGGAAGAGAGGTAGGCCTAGAAACAGGAGACAAAAGGCTGTAAGACATAGGTTTAACCTCTCTTGGGTAGGGGGCAGTATTTTCACAAAGTAAACTGCCTGTTACTCAGGCCCAGAAGCTAGGATATGCATATAATTGTCAGATTTGGATAGAAAACACTAAAGTTTCTAAAACTGTTCAAATTTATGTCTGTGAGTATAACAGAACTGATATGGCAGGCAAAACCCCGAGGACAAACCACCCCCCCCCCCCCCCCAAATAATTTCAGCCTACCACTGTTTTCAATGGCTGTCACTTTTATTATAAGGCGAAATCCTCACAGATTGCAGTTCCTAGGGCTTCCACTAGATGTCAACAGTCTTCAGAAAGAGTTTCATGCTGGTTTTTGAAAAAATGAGCCAGAAATTGTAGTTTTTCTAGGTGGCTCTCATTTTGGCTGAAGTGTTTCCAAGCGCGTGGAAGAGAACGCAATCTTTGGTATTTTTTCTCCGGTAAAGACAATAATGATTCTCTGTCTTAAATTGTATTGTTTATTTATGTATTAGGGTACCTAAGGTTTGATTATAAACATTGTTTGACTTGTTTGGAAAAGTTCATCAGTAATGTGTGGGATTCATTTTGTATGCATTTTGATGGAAGGAAATTGGGTGGATTATTAACTGAGGCGCACCAGCTAAACTGAGTTTTTATGGATATAAAGAATAACATTATCGAACAAAAGGACCATTTGTAATGTATCTGGGACCTTTTGGAGTGCCAACAGAAGAAGATCAAAGGTAAGACATTTATTATATCGCTATTTCTGACTTTCGTGGCGCACCTGCCTGGTTGAAATAGGTTTTTCATGCTTTTGTATGCGGGGTGCTGTCCTCAGATTATCGCATGGTGTGCTTTCGACGTAAAGCCTTTTTTAAATCTGACACAGCGGCTGGATTAACACGAAGTTAAGCTTTATTTTGATGTATTACACTTGTGATTTTATGAAAGTGAAAAATTTATAATTCTATAGTTTAAATTTCACGCTCTGCAATTTGACCGGATGTTGGCCAGGTGGGATGCTACCGTCCCACCTGCCCATAAGCAGTTAATCCTAGACACATGAAAAGTGGGATGTATACGGAGGGTACGGGGCAACAGAAGACAAAATGGGGGAAAGTTTGCCGGACTCCACCCGGAGGGGCAGGTCTCGAGTGGACAGCCATACCCTCTGCCTAAGACGATACCGGGGAGCAAGGCAGGTAGTCTTGAGAAAAGCCGACCGGGCTCTCTTCCAGGTACAGCGACAGCGGTGGACGAACATCTGTGCCAAGGGTATGTCGACCTTTTCCTCCGGGAAGAGCGGGAGCTGATAACCCAGGGAACACTCGAAATGCGAAAAGGCAGAGCCCAAAGGCAGAGCAGGGGAGGGTGTTGCAGGAGTATTCAACCACCACAAGTTGCTGGCTCCAGGTGGTGGGGTTGGCGGAGACAAGGCAGTGAAGAGTCGTTTCCAGGTCTTGCTTGGCTCACTCTGACTGGCCCTTGGACTGAGGGTGGAACCCAGTGGACAGGCTGGCCGACGACCCAATGAGTGTGCAGAATGCCTTCCAGAACGAAGATGAGAACTGAGGACCCCGGTCAGAGACCATGTCCACCAGGAGTCTATGGATCCAGAAGACGTGCTGCATCATAAGCTAGGCCATCTCTTTGGCAGAGGGTAGCTTGAGGAGGAGAATGAAGTGGGCGGCTTTGCAAAACCGGTCCACTACTGTCAGGATGGCGGTGTTGCCATCAGATGAGGGAAGACCTGTGACGAGTGGAAGACTGTGCACAAGGAGACCAGGATAGCGTCCAAAATATCTTATCAGCCCCAGAGTCAATGAGTACCCGGAGAGATTTCAAGCGGTTCCCCTACAGCAGGATGGCAAAGAAAGGGGTGTGAGTGAGGGGAGAGGAAAAGTTCTCTGTATGGCCCAGATGGGGGTTCACCTTGGGGTCATGATAGGGGCTGCACCAAATGATTGATGTATTATAATAATTGATTTTGCTTATGTTGTATTAATAGAAGGGGAAGGGCTATAAGACTGCTCCCCCACTACATTTATAGGGTCCTGGGCTACAGATTAGCAATATATATATGCATTACAAGGTCTAATATTGTTCCAATGTTCTTTTCTAGTCTCTGCTTCTTATAAGAAATGGTCTGCGAGATGTGTGTTATTGCAGTCAAAACAGGGTGTCTGTGAGAAAGCGCCTCAAGGCTAAAAGAGATTCATAGACACAGAACCCTGCAAGTGACAGAGATAAGAGAGAAGTCAGCCATACCACTATAAAGTAACTTGGGGAGTGGAAAATTACTGCTGAGCCCTTAGAAAACACTGGAACTATTGTTCTCTCCTGCAAGTTTGTATAACTGTATATGCATGGGCTTGATCTCATGAGTAGAAGGTGTTGATGTAGGCAGTTACATCACTAGGGGTTGACTGTAAGTATATTAAAGCAACTTGGACCCTTTCCTATTGTGCAGAATTTACTCAAACATGCGTGCTATGTTCCCGTTGTCAACTTCTGTCTTCAATTGCATTAATGAAGGTTTTTGATTGATTTACTTAAAGATATTTTCTGATTGCGGATTTCGCCAATAAGCAAATGATTGACAAGTAACAAGGAACCTACCCCAACAGCCCACCAGAGTACGCGCCCCACTTTTAGTGGACAGGAGGACACGAAATGACCAGTAGTCCCGCAATACAGTCAACTCTTCGTGTGACGTCGGTGTAGATGTTTGGCTGTGGCTAGCCTAGCTCTGCCTAGTTGCATTGGCTGAGGAAGAGGTCTTATTACATGCAGCTGGGAAGAACTATTGGATATACAGTAAGAGCGACGTAAATTTACCAACATTACGACCAGGAATACGACTTTCCCGAAGCAGATCCTCTGTTTGGACCACCACCCAGGATAATGGACCTAATCCCAGAAGCTGACCCAAAACAACAGTGCCGCAGAAGGGGCAGATGGAGCGGCCTCCTGGTCAGGCTCCATAGACGTGCACATCGCCCACCGCTCCAGAGTATACTACTCACCAATGTCCAGTCTATTGACAACAAGGTAGTTGAAATTCGAGCAAGGGGTTGCCTTCCAGAGAGAAATCAGAGATTGTAACATTCTCTTTCACAGAAACATGGCTCTATCGGGATGTTGTCAGAATCGGTTCAGCCACCGGGCTACTCCATGCAACACCAACAGAGAGAAACGGAGCCCTTAGGACCCCAGAGGCTATAGGCCAATATATAAAAAAAAATCCACAATCCATGACAACCGTTGACGAGAAAGGGGCCTCCCATGCAGTGAGGTGCCCAGGACACAAAGTGTTTGTCGCTCTTGCGCAAAGCTGTCATCCTATCCAAGCATACAGTTGAAGTCGGAAGTTTACATACACCTTAGGCAAAAACATTTAAACCCAGGTTTTCCACAATTCCTGACATTTAATCCTAGTAAAAATTCCCTGTCTTAGGTCCGTTAGGATCACCACTTTATTTTAAGAATGTGAAATGTCAGAATAATGTGGTAACATTGATAAATAAGATGTTTTATTAATTTTTACAAGTATGCTTATGTGGGATAATTACTTGGGCCCAGAGAGGGGAGAGGTCGGGTTAGTCTTATCTGTGAATGTGTTTGTAACTATTCCTAAATCATGTGAAGGGATGGTGTGATTAATGGGGAACCAGTTGGGTGGCTCCACAATGTCTGTGTGCCAGTCACTCTTCTCTCTGGAAGCTTGTCCAGGAGGGGTTGTATTTTTCATGGGAGTATCTAATTATCTAATTGACAATTGATATATGCCATTGGATGGGGTAATGTTTTGGTTCTAAGTGGTACCAAGAACGAGATAGGAACTTCAGTTTAGGAGACCAAATGATATAAATGACTATAAATGATACTAAGGACTGTTTTGTAAGCACTCTCAGAATTAATTTATGGACACTGAATTGATCTGAGAGTCACAGGGCTATGGTGAAGCTCATATAATTAAAGATGGGACTTTATGATAACACTGACTTGTGTGTGGTTTGCTCTCTCATGATTTGGTAATACAGGAAATTCCACAACAATAATAGTAGAGTGAATAATTTATTTCAGCTTGTTTTTCTTTCATCACATTCCCAGTGGGTCAGAAGTTTACATACACTCAATTAGTATTTGGTAGCATTGCCTTTAAATTGTTTAAATTGGGTCAAACATTTCAGTTAGTCTTCCACAAGATTCCCACAATAAGTTGGGTGAATTTTGGCCCATTCCTCCTGACAGTGCTGGTGTAACTGAGTCAGGATTGTAGGCCTTCTTACTTGCTAATGCTTTTTCAGTTCTGCCCACAAGGTATCTATAGGATTGAGGTCAGGGCTTTGTGATGGCCTCTCCAATACCTTGACTTTGTTGTCCTTAAGCAATTTTGCTACAACTTTGGAAGTATGCTTGTGGTCATTGTCCATTTGGAAGACCCATTTGCGACCAAGCTTTAACTTCCTGACTGATGTCTTGAGACGTTGCATCAATATATCCACATAATTTTCCTCCCTCATGATGCCATCTATTTTGTGAAGTGCACCTTACCCTCCTGCAGCAAAGAACCCCCACAACATGATGCTGCCACCCCTGTGCTTCACGGTTGGGATGGTGTTCTTAGGCTTGCAAACCTCCCCCTTCTTTCTCCAAACATAACGATGGTCATTATGGCCAAACAATTATATTTTTGTTTCATAAGACCAGAGGACATTTCTCCAAAAAGTACGATCTTTGTCCCCATGTGCAGTTGCAAACCATAGTCTGGCTTTTTTATGGCGGTTTTGGAGCAGTGGCTTCTTCCTTGCTGATCGACCTTTCAGCTTATGTCGATCTACGACTTGTTTTACTGTGGATATGTTACGTTTTCTTGAGTTGAAGGAGAGGTGGACCAAAACGCAGCGTGGTTATTATTCATGGTTCTTTAATAAAGAAACTATACAAGAATAGACTAACAAAACAAGAAATGTGAAAAACCTAAACAGCCCTATCTAGTGCAAACACAGAGACAGGAACAATCACCCACCAAACCACCAAACAGGCTACCTAAATATGGTTCCCAATCAGAGACAATGACTAACACCTGCCTCTGATTGAGAACCATATCAGGCCAAACATAGAAATAGACAAACTAGACATGTAACATAGAATGCCCACTCAGATCACACCATGACCAACCAAAACATAGAAACATACAAAGCAAACTATGGTCAGGGTGTGACAGGATATAGATACTTTTGTACCGGTTTCCTCCAGCATGTTCACAAGGTCCTTTGCTGTTGTTCTGGGATTGATTTGCACTTTTCGCACCAAAGTACGTTCATCTCTAGGAGACAGAACGCGTCTCCTTCATGAGCGTTATGACGGCCGTGTGGTTAATGGTGTTTATACTTGCGTACTATTGTTTGTACAGATGAACGTGGTACCTTCAGGCGTCTGGAAATTGCTCCCAAGAATGAACCAGACTTGTGGAGTTCCACAATTTTTTTGCTGAGGTCTTGGCTGATTTCTTTTGATTTTGAATTGCATTCCCATGCAAAACTAGGCAAAAAGCTAACAACTAATTCTTCAATAAAACTCCTAAGACGTAACTTTTCTTGAATGAATATATTGAAAACGTTTATGTTGTGAAACTGCAAAATACAGAAAAGAATATACTTTAGTAGTCAATTCACATCGACATACATACATTATACATTTCAAGTTGAAGTTGCATAAATTCAAAGCTCGTGTCAAGGTACCATGTATCTGACATGATGCCAAACCATATAGTTAATTGTTACTCATATGGTAATTGGCTAACTCCTTTAATTACTCTAATAATGTGCAACCACCTCTATACAATATCAAAGCATATTACACTAGAAACAGTAACAACACTTCAGTATTATATGTTTTACAATTTGTTTGCATGACGCACGAGCAAAGTAATACAGCTAACGACATACATGAAAGGCAAGGCAATTTGTGTGAGTAAATGCAACCAACTAAAATTGATAAGTAAGCAATTCTATCAATAACAAGATTATCATCACTCGCTAAATGCTTGAATTGAACTTACAAACACATTTTTTTCCGAGGCTGAAGCGTGACAAGAGAACTGCACTGAAAGACCTGTACCGTAGCGTTGTTTTTAGCCGCTTCTCGGCGTCTCTTCCTGTTTCCTTCTCTGCATGTCTCTTCCTGTTTTCCTTACAGTCTAAGTACCAGAAAGCTCTGTACATTTACATTCACTATATACTGTATGTGTTATCATTTGTAAAATACAATTAAATGTCCCGTTGGAAATAGAAAAACAAAATAAAAATAAAAATAAAGAGTAAAAGAAGTTCTCACGTGTCGACAAGAAGTTCTCACGTGTAAACAAGAAGTTCTCACGTACGGCCTCCCGGGTGGCGCAGTGGTTAAGGGCACTGTACTACAGCGCCAGCTGTGCCACCAGAGTCCCTGGGTTCGCGCCCAGGCTCTGTCGTAACCGGCCGCGACCGGGAGGTCCGTGGGGCTACGCACAATTGGCCTAGCGTCGTCTGGGTTAGGGAGGGCATGTCCTTGTCTCATCGCGCACCAGCGACTCCTGTGGCGGGCCGGGCGCAGTGCGCGCTAACCAAGGTTGCCAGGTGCACAGTGTTTCCTCCGACACATTGGTGCGGCTGGCTTCTGGGTTGGATGCGCGCTGTGTTAAGAAGCAGTGCGGCTTGGTTGGGTTGTGTATCGGAGGACTCATGACTTTCAACCTTCGTCTCTCCCGAGCCGTACGGGAGTTGTAGCGATGAGACAAGATAGTAGCTACAACAATTGGACACCACGAAATTGGAGAGAAAAAGGGGTAAAAAAAAAAAGTTCTCACGTGTCGACAAGAAGTTCTCACGTGTCGACAAGAAGTTCTCACGTGTCGACAAGAAGTTCTCACGGTAGACAAGAAGTTCTCACGTGTAGACAAGAAGTTCTCACGTGTCGACAAGAAGTTCTCACGTGTCGACAAGAAATTCTCACGTGTCGACAAGAAGTTCTCACGTGTCGACAAGAAGTTCTCACGTGTCGACAAGAAGTTCTCACGTGTCGACAAGAAGTTCTCACGTGTAGACAAGAAGTTCTCACGTGTCGACAAGAAGTTCTCACGTGTCGACAAGAAGTTCTCACGTGTCGACAAGAAGTTCTCACGTGTAGACAAGAAGTTCTTTCTCACTTTCTCACAAGAAGTTCTCACGTGTCGACAAGAAGTTCTCACGTGTCGACAAGAAGTTCTCACGTGTCGACAAGAAGTTCTCACGTGTCGACAAGAAGTTCTCACGTGTAGACAAGAAGTTCTCACGTGTCGACAAAAAGTTCTCACGTGTCGACAAGAAGTTCTCACGTGTCGACAAGAAGTTCTCACGTGTCGACAAGAAGTTTTCACGTGTAGACAAGAAGTTCTCACGGTAGAAAGCGATTTGTAGTGGCAGAAAAATGGTTGATCCCATTAAATCCCATTGATGCTGTTGACCCTGATCAATGGTTTCTGCAGGAAAGAAGGGGGTGAGTGTAACCTGGTGTGAAATTTCTAGCTTGAATTGCGCTAATAGCAATTCAATCGAGGACTTCACTGGCTTTGAGACCTTGAAGTAGGTGTTCCCCTTGGGTGGGTAACGATGTTTCGAGGGTATCTTGTCTGTGTGCAGATTGTCAAGCCTAGGTTGGGGAGAGGGGAGGGACGGAAGCAATAATGTTACAAGGCCTGATCCAATATCCTACACCCGTCCTTTACGTTTTGCATGCCTCTCCTGGGGAAATGGTTAGAGGCCTCAGGACTACTTGTCTCCTTAATGCTCATCGTCTGTGCAACATGAGACAGCGGATGGATTATAATCACTTACAATGTATGACATATCCTTCACATTTAGTGGTGCTATCACAGTGGCCAGCTAATTCAACTATTTGGGTGATGAACGTGATGAATATATAGTAGTCTCGGGTTTCGATTACATTGGACATACATACATACATACAGTGCCTTGCGAAAGTATTCGGCCCCCTTGAACTTTGCGACCTTTTGCCACATTTCAGGCTTCAAACATAAAGATATAAAACTGTATTTTTTTGTGAAGAATCAACAACAAGTGGGACACAATCATGAAGTGGAACGACATTTATTGGATATTTCTAACTTTTTTAACAAATCAAAAACTGAAAAATTGGGCGTGCAAAATTATTCAGCCCCTTTACTTTCAGTGCAGCAAACTCTCTCCAGAAGTTCAGTGAGGATCTCTGAATGATCCAATGTTGACCTAAATGACTAATGATGATAAATACAATCCACCTGTGTGTAATCAAGTCTCCGTATAAATGCACCTGCACTGTGATAGTCTCAGAGGTCCGTTAAAAGCGCAGAGAGCATCATGAAGAACAAGGAACACACCAGGCAGGTCTGAGATATTGTTGTGAAGAAGTTTAAAGCTGGATTTGGATACAAAAAGATTTCCCAAGCTTTAAACATCCCAAGGAGCACTGTGCAAGCGATAATATTGAAATGGAAAGAGTATCAGACCACTGCAAATCTACCAAGACCTGGCCGTCCCTCTAAACTTTCAGCTCATACAAGGAGAAGACTGATCAGAGATGCAGCCAAGAGGCCCATGATCACTCTGGATGAACTGCAGAGATCTACAGCTGAGGTGGGAGACTCTGTCCATAGGACAACAATCAGTCGTATATTGCACAAATCTGGCCTTTATGGAAGAGTGGCAAGAAGAAAGACATTTCTTAAAGATATCCATAAAAAGTGTTGTTTAAAGTTTGCCACAAGCCACCTGGGAGACACACCAAACATGTGGAAGAAGGTGCTCTGGGTCAGATGAAACCAAAATTGAACTTTTTGGCAACAATGCAAAACGTTATGTTTGGCGTAAAAGCAACACAGCTGAACACACCATCCCCACTGTCAAACATGGTGGTGGCAGCATCATGGTTTGGGCCTGCTTTTCTTCAGCAGGGACAGTGAAGATGGTTAAAATTGATGGGAAGATGGATGGAGCCAAATACAGGACCATTCTGGAAGAAAACCTGATGGAGTCTGCAAAAGACCTGAGACTGGGACGGAGATTTGTCTTCCAACAAGACAATGATCCAAAACATAAAGCAAAAACTACAATGGAATGGTTCAAAAATAAACATATCCAGGTGTTAGAATGGCCAAGTCAAAGCCCAGACCTGAATCCAATCGAGAATCTGTGGAAAGAACTGAAAACTGCTGTTCACAAATGCTCTCCATCCAACCTCACTGAGCTCGAGCTGTTTTGCAAGGAGGAATGGGAAAAAATGTCAGTCTCTCGATGTGCAAAACTGATAGAGACATACCCCAAGCGACTTACAGCTGTAATCGCAGCAAAAGGTGGCGCTACAAAGTATTAACTTAAGGGGGCTGAATAATTTTGCACGCCCAATTTTTCAGTTTTTGATATGTTAAAAAAGTTTGAAATATCCAATAAATGTCGTTCCACGTCATGATTGTGTCCCACTTGTTGTTGATTCTTCACAAAAAAATACAGTTTTATATCTTTATGTTTGAAGCCTGAAATGTGGCAAAAGGTCGCAAAGTTCAAGGGGGCCGAATACTTTCGCAAGGCACTGTACATACATACATACATACTGTGGTTACCCATATGGTTAACATATTATGGTTACCATGCTATAATTTCTGCAGCATTGAATGGCGGGCATCAACATAGCGGAAAGAGAGGCTACCAGCGATTTATAGAACACGCTTTCTATGGGTACAAACATTTTTACTATGAATAGAAATCGCTTTCTATGCGTGAGAACTTCTCGTCTTTTTCTTGTCGTCAAATCCCTGTCAAAAGTCAGGTGACCTAAAGGCTTCCAAATATGGAGTTGCAGGTCTGCCATATCTCTCCTGTGTGCAAATCTTTATGATAGTCATTTTCCTTAAGCCCTCGATTTACAAATACAAATCAAAAGGTGTTTGTTTGTGGATTGGTGATTTACATTTGTGGATTGGTGATTTACAGGCAGAGGTGCAAAAAGTACTCAATTGTCATACTTGAGTAAACGTAAAGATACGTTAATATAAAATGACTCAAGTAAAAGTGAGTCACCTAGTAAAATACTACTTGACTAAAAGTCTAAAAGTATCTGATTTTAAATGTACTTAAGTACAGTGGTGGAAAAAGTACTCCTTTGTCATACTTGAGTAAAAGTACAACGTAGAAGTCAATGATATACATCAAATTCCTGATATGTAGCAAACCAGACGGCACTATTTCCTTTTTTAAGACTTTTTTTGACAGCCATCAGATGTCCAACTCCAACACTCAGACATCATTTACAAAGGAAGCATTTATGTTTAGTGACCAGATCTGAGGCAGTAGGGATGACCAGAGACGTTCTCTTCATAAGTGTGTGAATTTTACATTTTTCCTGTTCTGCTAAGCATTCAAAATGTAAAGAGTACTTTTAGGTGTCAGACAAAATGTATGGAGTAAAAAGTACAGAATTTTCTATAGCAATGTAGTAATGTAAAAGTTGTTAAAAATATAAATAGTAAAGTACAGATACCCCAGACAGCTACTTAAGTAGTACTTTAATGTATTTTTACTTAAGCACTTTACACCACTGGTGGCAGGGAATAAAATATGTGACGGCCCCGCATTACTGGTTGAGGTACATGACACTGTCATGTCATGTGATTCATGTACAGTATTATATACAGTACCAGTCAACAGTTTGGCCACCTACTCATTCAAGGGTTTATATTTATTTTTTACTATTTTCTACATTGTAGAATAATAGTGAAGACATCAAAACTATGAAATAACGCATATAGAATCGTGTAGTACTGTATATATAATGGCAACAGTCAAACTTAGTCAACAACATTTTTATTAATTAGTTGAGGGGTAATAATGCACAGGTAAACAACACTTAAAAAAAATTTTTTTTTAACAGTTCAGATTCAAAGGTGTGGTGCCTCCCTAGTTATAGGATATAGCTTCTGATCAGATCAACTTCAACATAGGAAAAACATTTTCTCATTTAGAACATAACTAAGTATTCTCCTCACCATAAACAATCACCAAATGTTTTGTATCCAGTCTATTATGGTACATTTTCAGAACAAAGATTTATCTAAAACTTGTTGAAATTGTAAATGTTTGTAAGATAAAACATTAAAAATAGAATTTGTGAAAAAAAGGAAGACATCTTAGCCTATAGACTCCTCAGGTACAAAAGTCACACCACACACAGTCCAGACTACTAAAAAGCTCAGGCGACAACACTCCTATTTCAAGGGGTAGTAAGTGCACTAAATAGAGAAACAAACACAGATACGCCTCCTTGTTGATCCTTAGATATCGACAAATGGATTCTCAATAATTGTGTCCCGAAAATCAACATTTAATGTGCATTATCAAACTTGTTAAAATAACGTATTTCAACATCCCATGGCATTTGATGGACTTCAACTAACTATTGTTATCACTCCTTGCTGTCCCCAGTCCACCTGTCTGTGCTGCTGCTCCAGTTTCAACTGACCTGAGCCATAGGACCATGCCCCAGGAATACCTGACATGATGACTCCTTGCTGTCCCCAGTCCACCTGTCTGTGCTGCTGCTCCAGCCATAGGACCATGCCCCAGGAATACCTGACATGATGACTCCTTGCTGTCCCCAGTCCACCTGACTGTGCTGCTGCTCCAGTTTCAACTGACCTGAGCCATAGGACCATGCCCCAGGAATACCTGACATGATGACTCCTTGCTGTCCCCAGTCCACCTGACTGTGCTGCTGCTCCAGTTTCAACTATTCTGCCTTATTATAATTCGACCATGCTGGTCATTTATGAACATTTGAACATCTTGACCATGTTTTGTTATAATCTCCACCCGGCACAGCCAGAAGAGGACTGGCCACCCCACATAGCCTGGTTCCTCTCTAGGTTTCTTCCTAGGTTTTGGCCTTTCTAGGGAGTTTTTCCTAGCCACCGTGCTTCTACACCTGCATTGCTTGCTGTTTGGGGTTTTAGGCTGGGTTTCTGTACAGCACTTTGAGATATCAGCTGATGTACGAAGGGCTATATAAATAAATTTGATTTGATTTGACTAAGAAAAAAATAGGGTAGGTGAAAAAAAAGGGCCATTAAATGAGTAAATTACAACAAAATATGGTGTAAACATATTTTTGCAGTTGCTGCTGTATTCTACGCTCAAACAGGATGTGTTCTCCACATCATCTCGGAAGACTGATAGGGTGAAGTATGAATATATGGTACCAGTCCATAGTGTGGACACACCAACTGTACTCACTGAAGGGTTTTTCTTTATTTTCACTATTTTCTACATTGTAGAATAATAGTGAGGACATCAAAACTATGAAATAACACATATGGAATCATGTAGTAACCAAAACAGTGTTAAATATTTTATATCTTCAAAGTACCCACCCTTTGCCCTGATGACAGCTTTGCATACTGTTGGTATTCTCTCAACCAGCTTCAAGAGGAATGCTTTTCCAACCGTCTTGAAGGAGTTCCCACATATGCTGAGCACTTGTTGGCTGCTTTTCCTTCACTCTGCGGTCCAACTTATCCCAAACCATCTCAGTTGGGTTGAGGTCGGGTGATTGTGGAGGCCAGGTCATCTGATGCAGCACTCACTCCCCTTCTTTGTCAAATAGCCCTAACACAGACTGGAGGTGTGTTTTTGGATCACTGTCCTGTTGAAAAACAAATGATAGTCCCACTAAGCGCAAAACAGATGGGATGGTGTATCGCTGCAGAATGCTGCGGTATCCATGCTGGTTAAGTGTGCTTTAAATTCTAAATAAATCAAACAGTATTACCGGCAAAGCACCTCCACAACATCACAACTCCTCCTCCATGCTTCACGGTGGGAACCACACATGCAGAGATCATCTGTTCACCTACTCTTCATCTTTCAAAGACACGACGGTTGGAACCAAAAATCTCAGATTTGGACTCATTAGACCAAAGGACACATTTCAGCCAGTCCATAATGTCCATTGCTCGTGTTTCTTGGCCCAAGCAACTCTCTTCTTATTATTGGTGTCCTTTAGTAGTGGATTCTTTGCAGCAATTCGACCATGAAGGCCTGATTCACACAGTCTCCTCTGAACAGTTCATGTTGAGATGTGTCTGGGCTTCAATTTCTGAGGCTGGTAACTCTAATGAACGTATCCTCTGCAGCAGAGGTAACTCTGGGTCTTCCTTTCCATTGGCGGTCCTCATGAGAGACAGTTTCATCATAGTGCTTCATGGTTTTTGTGACTGCACTTGAAGAAACTTTCAACGTTCTTGAAATTTTATATTTTGATTGAACTTCATGTTTTAAAGTAATGTTGTACTGAAGTTTCTCTTTTCTTATTTGAGCTGTTCTTGCCATAATATGGACTTGGTCTTTTACCAGATAGGGCTATCTTCTGTATACCAAACCTACCTTGTCACAACACAACTGATTGGTTCAAACTCATTAAGAAGGAAAGACATTCCATAAATGAACGTTTAACAAGGCACACCTGTTAATTGACATGCATTGCAGGTGACTACCTCATGAAACTGGTTGAGAGAATGCCAAGAGTGTGCAAAGCTTTCAACTTTGAAGAATCTCAAATATAAAATATATTTTCATTTGTTTAAAACTTTTTTGGTTATTACATGATTTCAAATGTTATTTCATAGTTTTGATGTCTTCACTATTATTCTACAATGTAAAAACAGTCAAAATAAGAGCTCCGAGACAGGATTGTTTCGAGGCATTGATCTGGGGAAGGTACAAAAAAATGTCTGAAGGATTGAAGGTCCCTAAGAACACAGTGGCCTCCATCATTCTTAAATGGAAGAAGTTTGGAATCACCAAGACTCTTCCTAGAGCTGGCCGCCCGGCCAAATTGAGCAATAGGGGGAGAATGGCCTTGGTCAGGGAGGTGACCAAGAACCCGATGGTCACTCTGACAGAGCTCTAGAGTTCCTCTGTGGAGATTGGAGAACTTTCCAGAAGGACAACCATCTCTGTAGCACTCCACCAATCAGGCCTTTATAGTAGAGTGGCCCAACGGAAGCCACTCCTCAGAAAAAGGCACATGACAGCCCGCTTGGAGTTTGCCAAAGGGCATGTGAAGGACTATCCAGACCATGAGAATCAAGATTGTCTGGTCTGATGAAACCAAGATTGAACTCTTTGGCCTAAATGCCAAGCGTCACATCTGGAGAAATCTGACACCATCCTTAGAGTGAAGCATTGTGGTGGCAGCATCATGCTGTGGGAATGTTGTTCAGCAGCAGGGACTGGGAGACTAGTTAGGATTGAGGGAAAGATGAACGGGATCAGGATCAGGATCTCAGACTGGAGCAAAGGTTCACCTTCCAACAGGACAATGACCCTAAGCACACAGCCAAGACAATGCAGGAGTGGCTTCGGGACAAGTCTCTGGATGTCCTTGAGCGGCCCAGCCAGAGAGACCTGAAAATAGCTTTGCAGTGACGCTCCCCATCCGATCTGACAGAGCTTGAGAGGATCTGGAGAGAAGAATGGGAGAAACTCCCCAAATATAGGTGTGCCAAGCTTGTAGCGTCATACCCAAGAAGCGTTGAGGCTGTAATCGCGGCCAAAGATGCTTCAACAATGTAATGAGTAAAGTGTCTGAATACTTATGTAAATGTGATATTTACATTATTTTTAAATAATGGTTAAGATTTGTTGCATTACTGTATGAGCTTAGCACCTGTATTTGTAGGAAATATACATTACAAAGTAATAGCATTTCTGGAAAAACTGTTCTGTATGAACAAGCAGAGTAACCATGTCAACTTAACCTTTTCACAAACTGCCACCACTTTCAGATTAACTAGATAATATACACAAGTGATTATAAAAGAGGTCTGCTGCTTTGAGAGAGCTATTCTGCTCCATTGATATAAATATACATTAAACATTTCATGACATTTTACTTAAATCAAATTATTACAATTGTTTTGTGAATTCAAGTATCTGCTTTAAGTATGTATTATGGATACAATATTAAAATGAGCTGATTGCACATTAGCATTTTCATAAATTAAAGACATTTCATTTAAATGTAATTTCCTTTTACGTGAAATAGTTGACTGGCAGAACAGCCTAAAATGTCTATCATTTCTGAGGATCAGCTTAGTTAGGTGGCCCTGTTATCTACTCATTGAATCCTGTCGGAAAGCGGGACACAGAGATCTAAATGTTCTTGTTTCTGGACACCACAGTTTCATTTTACAGTCCTGGGTTACAACCCTCCATATAGGAGGTTTAGGTTGGAGTAGGGGGAAGCTGCCCCTTAGAAGCTGATCTACGGCCAGTTTTGTGTCTTTACCCATCATTCTTAAGGTAAACATTTAGGCTGATTTATAAATCTGTGTCCAAGGGCATCTTCTTCCCGGAGCGTCAAGTTTTTTTTCTCTGCTCTTCATGTGCAAAAAGACAAAATGGGGGGAAGAGAGGAAAGGGGTTAAAGTGCAAGACAAGTGGTTTTAATGACCGGGAATATGTCCATATACATAACAACATCTAAGCCTTCATTTTAGGTTTTTACTTTTTATGTTTCCTAAAAGATTAAAGTAACTTAAACTTAATTATTTTATTTTTTTTAAGGCTAAATTGGTTAATACACCACAAACAAAGAGAGATCCAAACCTCTCAGTCTTCCTCTCCCGACTCCCAGACAGTCCTAGGAAAATTCTAGCTTGAGAATTTTTGTCCATTTTAATGGGAACAATTACTACAACATTCCCACATTTAATTCAGACTATGAGGTCCAATGGCGAAACCTATCTTAAACTAAATCTACACATCTTCAAACTTTGTGGATATTCTGTTTACATTGCTTGAGTGTAGATATAGATTTTAGTGTCAATGTTTGTGTTAACATCCCCAATCATATGTCCCAAGGTCTAATTACTGTCACCAAGATTCGATAAAATCTCATATCATTTTGTGAAAATGGTGCTAATTTCCTAAATTTCAGTGTAATTGAAACAAAGACTAAGTACATAGCCAGAGCATTAGGACACAGTGATTTGATGTATGATGTATGTGGTCTTTCACTACTTTGAAAAGAAAAGACAAAGAAAACAAAGAGACAACATCTAATTAGCATATTGCAATGTAGACTGATCAAAACAACCTCTCTACTTCGACATTCAGCTGACACAATAAAACAAACAAAAGACGTTAAAGTGTAAAACAACAAAAATGAAAAGGAGTGATCGCTTTAGACCAAATTTGACCTTCCTGCCTTGAAAAAAGAGGGATGACGTCATTGCTTTGACTATATACTGTATATAGATAGATATAGTATCACCTCACTATCCTAATAGAATATAATTTGAAAAATCTCTCAATCACAACATGAAACTAAAGACATGTAGAGGGAAAATGCCAACATTAATTTGAAATACTACTTTTGTTTAGAAAAAATATGTTTTTACACAGAGTAGGACTATAACGTTGATAACAATGAACCCCTGTTGTCAATAGTTTAACTGAAATTATGCTTGGAAATGGAATGGAGGAAACTAAATAAACATATCAACATATACCAGGAGACACAAACTGTATACAGTATATTTAAAACACAAAGATCTGAGTGCAGTTGTTTTTAGTTTTGTTCTCTGTCCGCCAGTCCTTGAGGTATCCAAAACATCCTTGAGCTTACTGGCGTAATGTGGATAGATAGACATAGCCTCTCTGGCTCTTGGGTTGAAAGCAGAGCTACTCGGAGGGAGGGGGCACCCACTTGGGCCTACTCCTCCGTGTGGTGGGTTGGTTGGGCTGTCTGTTTAGCGTCAGGCTCCCTGGGTTTCCTGTCTCTGTCGGGACCGGGGTCTGGCCCATGTTCAGGGTGGGGGCTGAGTTTTGGGTGGTGCTGAAAAAAGTGTTTGTTTGGACGGGGGTGGCCTCAGGGGGGCGCTCTTTGGGCTTGCGGCCTCTCTTCTTTCCCATGGTGGCTCTGTTCTTGACCTCCGTTTTCCCTTGGTAGTCTGGCGGTTTGCTCCTGCTGCTGATGCTGCTGCTGCTGGGCAACATGTGGCTGAAGGCTCGGAACCAGTTCTGTAACATGATCATGTTGAGGGGAAAACATTCAACTGCATGTTACTACAAGTGGATGACATCTACCTGTGTGTTTTAAACTGTGTGTCTGAATGAGTGAACGTCTCATCTGTGCGTTTTAAACTGTGTGTCTGAATGAGTGAACGTCTCATCTGTGTGTTTTAAACTGTGTGTCTGAATGAGTGAACGTCTCATCTGTGTTTTAAAATGTGTGTCTGAATGAGTGAACATCTCAACTGTGAGTGGGTCTATCAGGCCCACCTGTAAAGGACTGTTTATGTATGTCTGTCTCACCTGAGAGTGGGTATATCAGGCCCACCTGTAAAGGACTGTTTATGTATGTCTGTCTCACCTGAGAGTGGGTCTATCAGGCCCACCTGTAAAGGACTGTTTATGTATGTCTGTCTCACCTGAGAGTGGGTATATCAGGCCCACCTGTAAAGGACTGTTTATGTATGTCTGTCTCACCTGAGAGTGGGTCTATCAGGCCCACCTGTAAAGGACTGTTTATGTATGTCTGTCTCACCTGAGAGTAGGTCTATCAGGCCCACCTGTCTCACCTGAGAGTGGGTCTATCAGGCCCACCTGTAAAGGACTGTTTATGTATGTCTGTCTCACCTGAGAGTGGGTCTATCAGGCCCACCTGTAAAGGACTGTTTATGTATGTCTGTCTCACCTGAGAGTGGGTCTATCAGGCCCACCTGTAAAGGACTGTTTATGTATGTCTGTCTCACCTGAGAGTGGGTCTATCAGGCCCACCTGTAAAGGACTGTTTATGTATGTCTGTCTCACCTGAGAGTGGGTCTATCAGGCCCACCTGTAAAGGACTGTTTATGTATGTCTGTCTCACCTGAGAGTGGGTCTATCAGGCCCACCTGTAAAGGACTGTTTATGTATGTCTGTCTCACCTGAGAGTGGGTCTATCAGGCCCACCTGTAAAGGACTGTTTATGTATGTCTGTCTCACCTGAGAGTGGGTCTATCAGGCCCACCTGTAAAGGACTGTTTATGTATGTCTGTCTCACCTGAGAGTGAGTCTTGCTGATGTGGTATTTGACACCACTCTCTGAGCTGAATTCCTTCTGGCATAGTAAGCAGGTGTACTTCCCTGCATCGCCCTCTGCCTGCAGCACACAGAAGCATACCCCAGTCAAGCGTAGGTACAAGTTGTCCCTGAACTCAACAGAGTGATACAGGGTCAGATATTTTTGAATCCTTTTAAGGTCCTACCTGGTTACAGTTGGCTAGATGAGCTTTGAGTCCGGACACACTGGAGTAAACAGCTTCACAGCTCTGAAAACAGAGAGGAACAATAACTCAGACACAGCAATAATAAACTCTGCCTATAAAACATTAACTTGTTGAGCTCAGAATTGACAGTGCTGAAATGTATAAAAGCAACTGGATTACTTAAAATACAGGATTTATCTGGTTTAATGTACAGAACATGTTGTCCAGAGGTTCTTACTCCGTTGGAGCAGCAGATGAAGCCCTTCTCTTTGACCTCGTTCTTCCAGCTCTCCAGCAGCTTGGGACTGAAAATGGGAAGACCAGGACGAGTGTAGTTCAACTGGGGGAGGAAGACAGGGACCACATGTTAAATGTGTTTGTATGTGTGTATGTACCTGTGTATGTCTTACCCTCTTGCTGTCCGGTACCAGGTCGTCTCGCTTGGTGCCCCAGTCCTTGTCCAGTTCATCCTCTGCTATCTCCTGCAGGTGGAACACTGCTACCTGGGCAGACCGACGTCTCACCCTACCACTAGGAGTCCTCTCAAAGTCCTCCCCCAGCCCCTCACTCTCCCTCTCTCTCCCATCCTTCTCCCTACCCACAGACAACTCCTGACCCTTTTCTTTGTCCTTCCTCTCTCTCTCCATTTCTCTCCCATCCTTCTCCCTACCCGCAGACAACTCCTGACCCTTTTCATTGTCCTTCCTGTCTCTCCCATCCTTCTCCCTACCCACAGACAACTCCTGACCCTTTTCGTTGTCCTTCCTGTCTCTCCCATCCTTCTCCCTACCCGCAGACAACTCCTGACCCTTTTCGTTGTCCTTCCTGTCTCTCTCCCTCTCTCTCCCATCCTTCTCCCTACCCGCAGACAACTCCTGACCCTTTTCATTGTCCTTCCTCTCTCTCTCCCTCTCTCTCCCATCCTTCTCCCTACCCGCAGACAACTCCTGACCCTTTTCGTTGTCCTTCCTCTCTCTCTCCCTCTCTCTCCCATCCTTCTCTCTCTCCATGTGGTTCTGTTCCCTCCTTCCTGCAGGCTGTCCCTCTTCTGTTCTCATCTGGAAGAGAGGAGGGACACAGCCCAGTCAAAGACCAATGAGAAGAGGATTCACAGCGATTCAATCAATCATACATTTCTGCCACAGGAATTGCTGAACGAACCAGATGGAACTCATTTCCATAATTAACAGCATATAGGACATTTCAAGACACACTAGTCATAAAAGAAAAGCACCACTTATTTTTAAAATTAGGAATCCAATGTGCCATTTGTTTATTTCTGTGTTTACGTGACTAATGCTACTACTTTTTGGAAAATGTGTTGTATTTATGTCCAATAGTAAACGTTCAGCTCTCTCTTACTCCTCTGCCGCTGGTATTGTTGTTAGTGGTGGGGTGTTCAGTGCAGAGGTGGTAGTCTCTGCCAGTCTTAGAGCGGTAGGTCTTCCCACAGTGCTGACACAGAAACACAGGCTTGTCCTCCTCTGATAGCTCTCTGCCACAGCGCTTCTGATGGTACTGGTATCCCATCAGACTGAAAAAATGGGCTGAGCAGCTCTGTGTGTGTGTGTGTGTGTGTGTGTGTGGGCAACATTTAAAAAGGGAGAAATAGAACATTCACATTAGACTGGAAATCAGGTTGGTGGAGCGGAGTATGGATTTGTCTAACGAAGGCAACCATCACATTGGGTCTATTATTCATCTAACGTTTTTTATATAGTCTTATTAACATAAACATATATTTCTCAGGAGAGATGACCAACCATTTTTTGTGGTTGTTTGACATAAGAATGAGACAGAAGTGGAGGAAAGATTGAACATGTCCATGGACGAAGAGAGGTTATTGTAAATGTCTCTGTCTCCAGCAGCCCTGCCTCTTCCCCTCTCTGCACCGTAGTGTGAGGAATTGATAACACAGTGGTGATGTATGTTTGGGCAGAATAACAAGAAAGACAGAGGAGAGGAGGGAGAAAGAGAGAGCGTGCGAGGTAAAGGGAGATGGAGGGGAGTTCAGCATGAATAGAGAAGAAAATCGAATACAATTGGAGAAGATAGCAAGAGAAAGAAGTGGGAGAAAAGAGAGAAAGAAAGAAAAAAAACGTGTTGAATCAACGTCGATTCCATGTCCAAACTACACATTGAACTGACGTCTGTGCCCAGTTGGAGGAGACATACCTCCTTAGGACACTTGATTCGTCCCGTCTGTTTGAGCACTCTACGCAGCACCTCTCTCTCCAACTGCACGTCCCCCATCTGGTCCTCGCTCCCCAAAGCCTGAAGGGGGGAAACACAGCGTCGTACCAGTGTCCCCTCAAAACACCTCCCCCTCCTAAACCAGGCCTGGAAAATGTGATTTTGGGCGATGCCAGGATCATTAAACGGTTTCATGGCAATCCCGTTACTCTATGCATGTTATGACAATTGTCAAACTAAGGTGTTTATCAAAAAACACATGCCGGATAAAAAGAGCAGCGGACTGCACAGCACAGCCAGAGAGAGGAGGAAAGGGGAGGGGGGCTACAGATTTGGGCAGTGATTAAGTGTCACTACTTCACAAGAGAGGCATTTAAATGTTGTTTGTTTTATTATTTGATCAAAACTCTTTATGTATGTCTGTCTCACCAGAGAGTGGGTCTCTGGCTCTGAAAATGAATCAGACAATAAGGAAATCCCTGATTTAGGTAAAAACATTTTCACTGAACCAGACATTGTAGGGTCTTCTGATGACAGTGATGGGGAAGAAACGGCGATCAACAGTGTTGTTGACCGAGTTTTGAAATCAATGGAATGCTCGGTGGAAGCAGAGAGATGATTACCAAAAGAGTCGAAAAGAGAACACAGAAGGCTGTTGTATAAAACACCTGACTCTGGATCACATCTTCAAACTAAAAGGCAACCATGACAGACACTGATGTCTTGAGATGTTGCTTCAATATATCCACATAATTTTCCTCCCTCATGATGACATTTATTTTGTGAAGTGCACCTGTCCCTCCTGCAGCAAAGCACCCCCACAACATGATGCTGCCACCCCCACAACATGATGCTGCCACCACCTTGCTTCACGGTTGGGATGGTGTTCTTCGGCTTGTAAGCATCCCTCTTTTTCCTCCAAACATAATGATGGTCATTATGGCCATACAGTTATATTTTTGTTTCATCAGACTAGAGGACATTTCTCCAAAAAAGTATGATCTTTGTCCCCATGTGCAGTTGCAAACCGTAGTCTGGCTTTTTATGGCGGTTTTGGAGCTGTGGCTTCTTCCTTGCTGAGCAGCCTTTCAGGTTATATCGATATAGGACTCGTTTTACTGTGGATATAGATACCTTTGTACCCGTTTCCTCCAGCATCTTCACAAGGTCCTTTGCTGTTGTTCTGGGATTGATTTGCACCTTTCACACCAAAGTACGTTCATCTCTAGCAGACAGAACGCGTCTCCTTCCTGAGCAGTATGACGGCTCTATTGTCCCATGGTGTTTATACTTGCATACTATTGTTTGTACAGGTGAAAGTGGCACCTTCAGGCATTTGGAAATTGCTCCCAAGGATGAACCAGACTTGTGAAGGTCTACAATTTTTTTTCTGAGGTCTTGCCTGATTTCTTTTGATTTTCCCATGATGTCAAGCAAAGAAGCACTGAGTTTGAAGGTAGGCCTTGAAATACATCCACAGGTACACCTCCAATTGACTCAAATGATTTTAATTAGCTTATTAGAAGCTTCTAAAGCCTTGACATCATTTTCTGGAATTTTCCAATCTGTTTAAAGGCACAGTCAACTTAGTGTATGAAAACTTCTGACCCACTGGAATTGTGATAAAGTGAATTATAAGTGTAATAATCTGTCTGTAAACAATTGCTGGAAAAATTACTTGTCATGCACAAAGTAGATGTCCTAACCGATTTGCCAAAACTATAGTTTGTGAACAATACATTTGTGGAGTGGTTGAAAAACGAGTTTTAATTACTCCAACCTAAGTATGTAAACTTCCAACTTCCAGGAATCCAGGTGGTGGGTCACAGATATTGAGAGAACAACTCTCTGGATTGAAATGCAACTGTGGATACACGCTCGGGTGCATCTTAATGGCCTAAATTAGCATCCACCAATTTGGTTTCTCTTGTGTTTTTAGATCTGTACAGATCTACAGACTATTGAGATTGATATACATCCTTAGTCTGCGAGGGAAAGGAGGGAGATAAGATGGTAGATCAGAGGAATACATGTAATTCCCACACTAAAGCAAAGCAAAGAGAATCATGTCACAGTCAGGCCCTGAGGCTAGAGAACACACACTCCCGCCAGCCTTAGATTCACGAGGGGACACAGCAGAACCACCAGCATTTCTCCTTAAAACCTATATCAGACACGAGAGAGAAGGAAAGGGGTGAGAGAATGAGAGAGAAAGAATGAGAGTGGGAAAGAACGATATGGAAATGTGGTGAGAGTGTGAGAGGAAGGGAGAGAGAGACTGAGAAAGAGAGGGGGCGGTACTAGAGAGAGAAACATCAGAGGTAGTGTATCACAGTGGCAGTTACAACAACAAGGTCAAAGCCAGCAGGTGACCTCTGTCACTGTGTCATCCTGCTGCTGTGTTTTCCCACAATGCTCAGCCATTTGACCAGAGGACATACACTGGGTACAGATTAGCAAGGATGCCACTTCTGCAGGTAATTCAGGACAAGCACACACACATACACCCACACAGACACGCACAAACACAAATGAAAGTGTTATGGACATGTTAGTTCATTAATATTTTATTATACTTTTTAAGACAGTGGTTTTGAATTATTCAACAAACTTAATTGGAGAGCCATTCCACTAACAAAGGATAGATATGTTGATATCTTAATGAACGTCTCTACTGCACCAGAATGTAATGAGCAGAGACTGAAGACAAAGGTCTTAAACAGTTTTACTTCAGTTGTACAGAGGGCATAACTCCTCTTAGATGTAAACAAATCAGCTATGATGGCAAGGTTGAATGGAACACACACACACACACACTAGAGGTCGAGCGATTAATCAGAATGGCAGATTAATTAGGGCCGATTTCAAGTTTTCATAACAATCGGAAATCTGTATTTTTGGACACCGTTTTTTCTTTATTTAACAAGTCAGTTAAGAACACATTCTTATTTTTAATGACGGCCTAGGAACGGTGGGTTAACTGCCTGTTCAGGGGCAGAACGACAGATTTTCACCTTGTCAGCTCGGGGGATCCAATCTTGCAACCTTACAGTTAACTAGTCCAACGCTCTAACCACCTGATTTCATTGCACTCCACGAGGAGCCTGGTAAGCCAAGGTAAGTTGCTAGCTAGCATTAAACTTATCTTATAAAAAACAATCAATCATAATCACTAGTTATAACTACACATGGTTGATGATATTACTAGTTTATCTAGCGTGTCCTGCGTTGCATATAATCGATGCGGTGCGTATCGTTGCTCCAATGTGCACCTAACCATGAACATCAATGCCTTTCTTAAAATCAATACACAGAAGTATATATTTTTAAACCTGCATATTTAGCGAAAAGAAATCCAGGTTAGCAGGCAATATTAACCAGGTGAAATTGTGTCACTCCTCTTGCATTCATTGCACGCAGAGTCAGGGTATATGCAACAGTTTGGGCCGCCTAATTTGCCAGAATTTTACGTAATTATGACATAACATTGAAGGTTGTGCAATGTAACAGGAATATTTAGACTAATGGATGCCACCCGTTAGATACAATTCGGAACGGTTCCGTATTTCACTGAAAGAATAAACATCTTGTTTTCGAGATGATAGTTTCCGGATTCTACCATATTAATGACCTAAGGCTCGTATTTCTGTGTGTTATTATGTTATAATTAAGTCTATGATTTGATAGAGCAGTCTGACTGAGCGATGGTAGGCAGCAGAAGGCTCGCAAAGCATTCATTCAAACAGCACTTTTGTGCAATTTGCCAGCAGCTTTTCGTTGTGCGTCAAGCATTGAGCTGTTGTCACGACTTCCGCCGAAGCCGGCCCCTCTCCTTGTTCGGGTGTTCGGCGGTCGACGTCACCGGCTTTCTAGTCACCACCGATCCATGTTACAGTTTCGTTTTGTTTTGTCTGTATTACACACACCTGGTTGGTTTCAATTCCCATATCATGTTCCTTATTTAACCCTCTGGCATACAAAGTCACATTGTAACGGCCGTCGTGGGAAGAAGGTGAGGACCAATGCGCAGCGTGGTACGTGTTCATCTTTTTAATAAAGTAAACTGAACACTGACAGACGGGAGACTCTGCCAGCTCAGGACAGACGGGAGACTCTGGAAGCTCAGGACAGACGGGAGACTCTGGAAGCTCAGGACAGACGGGAGACTCTGGCAGCTCAGGACAGACGGGAGACTGGCAGCTCAGGACAGATGGGAGACTACGAGGTGCTGCTATGTACCGCACCGGGCTATGCCTGCGCACCGGGGACACAGTGCGCCTCACGGCATAACACGGTGCCTGCCCGGTCCATCTCTCTCCACGGTAAGCACGGGGAGTTGGCGCAGTTCTCCTACCTGACTTCGCCACACTCCCTGTGTGCCCCCACCCAATACATTTTTGGGGCTGCCTCTCGGGCTTCCTTGATTGCCGTGCCAACTCCATTCGCCGGCATCCCTCCTCACAGAGAATCCCAGGCGGGCTCCGGCACTCTCCCTGGGTCGACCGACCACCTGTCTATCTCGTCCCAAGTTATGACATAGTCCAGATCTCGCTGCTGCCTGATACCACGCTGCTTGGTCCTTGTTTGGTGGGTGGTTCTGTAATGGCCGTCGTGGGAAGAAGGTGAGGACCAATGCGTAGCGTGGTATGTGTTCATCTTTTTAATAAAGTAAACTGAACACTGAATAACAAAACAACAAAGAAACAACCGGAACAGTTCTGTCTGGTGCAGACACGCAAAGACTGAAAACAACCACCCACAAAACACAATCGAAAAACATAAATATGGTTCTCAATCAGGGACAATGATTGACAGCTGCCTCTGATAGAGAACCATACCAGGCCAAACACAGAAATAGAAAATCATAGAAAAACGAACATAGACAACCCACCCAACTCACGCCCTGACCATACTAAAACAAAAGAGAAAACAAAGGAACTAAGATCAGAACGTGACAGCTGTTTATGGCTTCAAGTCTACCAACTCCCGAGATTAGGCTGGTGTAACCGATGTGAAATGGCTAGCTAGTTAGCAGGGTGCGCGCTAATAGCGTTTCAAACGTCACTCGCTCTGAGACTTAGAGTGGTTGTTCCCCTTGCACTGCAAGGGCCGTGGCTTTTGTGGAGCGATGGGTAACGCTGCTTCGAGGGTGGCTGTTGTCGATGTGTTCCTTGTTTGAGCCCAGGGAGGAGCGAGGAGAGGGACGGAAGCTATACTGTTACACTGGCAATACTAAAGTGCCTATAAGAACATCCAATAGTCAAAGGTTAATGAAATACAAATGGTATAGAGAGAAATAGTCCTATAATAACTACAACCTAAAACTTCTTACCTGGGAATATTGAAGACTCATGTTAAAAGGAACCACCAGCTTTCATATGTTCTCATGTTCTGAGCAAGGAACTTAAACGTTCCCTTTCTTACATGGCACATATTGCACTTTTACTTTCTTCTCCAACACTTTGTATTTGCATTATTTAAACCAAATTGAACATGTTTCATTATTTATTAGAGGCTACATAGATTTTATTGATGTATTATATTCAGTTAAAATAAGTGTTCATTCAGTATTGTTGTAATTGTCATTATTACAAAAAAAAGAAAAAAAAAAAGGCAGATTAATCGGTATCGGCTTTTTTTGGTCCTCAAATAAATTGGTATCGGTATTGGCGTTGAAAAATCATAATCAGTTGACTCTAACACACACACACAGAGGAGACATTAATATTTTAGGATGGGGCGGGAGGAAAAACATGAAAAGTTGTTGGTTCGAATCCCCGAGATGACTAGGTGAAAAATCTGTCAAATCAAGTCGCAGTGTCCACTAATGCAGGAGAGAGGGGTTTGTTGATATATTAATGAATCCCCGAGATGACTAGGTGATAGAGACAGAGGGGTTTGTTGATATATTAATGAATCCCCGAGATGACTAGGTGATAGAGACAGAGGGGTTTGTTGATATATTAATGAATCCCCAAGATGACTAGGTGATAGAGACAGAGAGGGGTTTGTTGATATATTAATGAATCCCTGAGATGACTAGGTGATAGAGACAGAGATATAGAGATAGAGAGGGGTTTGTTGATATATTAATGAATCCCTGAGATGACTAGGTGAAAAATCTGTCAAATCAAGTCGCCGTGTCCACTAATGCAGGAGGAGATAGAGATGTGTGTCCACTAATGCAGGAGGAGATAGAGATGTGTGTCCACTAATGCAGGAGGAGATAGAGATGTGTGTCCACTAATGCAGGAGGAGATAGAGATAGAGAGAGGTTTGTTGATATATTAATGAGCCTCGCTACTTGAGCAAGGCACTTAACCTGAATTGCTCTGGATACGAGTTTCTGCTAAACATAAAATTATACTTTTTGAGATCGTAGTTTTGAATTATTCAACAAACTTAATGGAGCAGCATTCCACTAATGCAGGAGGGAGGGCCATGTTGATATCTTGACGAACCTCTCTACTGAGGAAGTTAACAGCATAATGTAATGGGACATAACAATCATAACTTCAGCTGGGCCAAAAAGAACAACAGTAGAAATCCATCTTTCAGAACAGTGGTGTCAAATTACTTTTGGACCACGGCTGCATTCGGTCTTCACCGAGGTCCGGAGGGCCGCACTCTAAATGAATTACTTCAATGAATAGCCGAGAGTTTATTCGCTTCAATCACTGAACACAACCGCTGCTTATAAGAGACATTCTTCTGTTTGAGCCAGGCTTCCATTTCCTTAATGCACACAACCTTGGCTCAATAAAATGTTGAAAAGACTACCACAATGTTTATTGTGACCAGTATTACCAGTATACCCATAATAACACATCTATTGCAGATCAGACTTGCAAAGACTAGGCTGCCTATCATACACCCCCGATTTTATTTCCAGTACCATTCATTTGTTGTGCCTCGTAGTGCCGTGTATCCCCCGTAGTTGCAACGGGGTCACTGCAGATAGACTTCAGTGTTCGACATTTGTCCAGGTCCCCAGGACGTTTATATGCTGAAACGTGTGCTGATCCCTGGCTATTAAAAGGGATAGGTGGCTATTTGAGACTTTGCATTTAATTGAAGTTTTACAATATATTTACTTGCCGTCAAAATTTGCAAAAAATTGTTCTTTATCCAACGCTGTTATAATTTTTGATGCTCCCTGACTGTCTAGCTTTTCACTTGATGACCGTTAGCAAGCTGGGCAGAGTGATTATAAACGTAGCTCCATAATGTGGGTCCAATATCAGTTTCAAGTTCATTTTAGTCATTTCAATGTTCATTAATAAAACATTTCCTTGAGAAAAATAAATAAAATACAAATAAAAATGTTTTTACTCAAACCACTTGCAGTCCGGATCCGGCCCATGGACACCGTTGTGTATTAAAATGTTTTTTTAAAGAGAGACACTGTCTAAAATTGCCCGTTCCTGAAACTAGTTCCATTCACACAATCCATCCATCACAAGAAACAAGGTGCTTTTTCTGACAGGGGAAACCAGACACAAGCACTCGGTAGGGTGTTGAAGTCCATACTGGTCAGAAGTGAAAACCCACTCTACTTTAGGGTCTGGTAGACACTTGGGGCTCTATTTTAACAAACCAAACACAATGGTAAATCTAAGCGCAGGCGGTAGCGCTATAGGTTCAGGGGTGTGTCAGAAATATTTTAGCTATTTTCACAACTACAATTATTGGAGCACTTGGTGCGAAAGGGTTGGGTATTCATGAATCGACAGGTTGTGGGTGTGTCAAGGCTTGGCCCCTCACTGGCCAATCAGAACCTGTTCCACAGTGCAATACGTGGTTGCTTCAAGTTGTGTATTTACGGTCTTATATGTATTGCCTTGGAATCAACTCCAATTCCAATGTTAGCCCGTTATAGCTTGTTAAATGGCTTACAGAAACTAAATATCAAAATGTAGTCCTATCCCCTCTTTGCTAAATACGTTAACTTGAACCCATTTACAGTCCACATTGTTCCAAGTAATTGAATGGCTTCAATAGCATTCACACTGATAAGGGCTAGGCCTGTTGTACATTTCATTATGGCTGAGCATGGACATGCCAAACATAGTTAAAAAGCAAGATTCAATTAATTTATGATGAGGCCTACAAAGCGAACAAATAATTTGAATCAAATTCTAAACAAAGAAAAAAACTTTTAAATACTTGAAATACACTGACCGGCCTCATCATTTCTCCCTGTGGGCATATAATATTAAAATAATAACGCAGACTATGGAGGGTTTTACGCACCTCCAAACTTTTCACAGTAGCTGGATCCAATATAAAGAGAAATGGAGAATGTCCACTCACCGTTATAAAGCTCCCAAATGTGTTTTATAATCGGAACCATTTTAAAGATCAGATCCTATTCACATATCTCAAGGAGTTGCATTGCACAGATTAGTCACCATACAACCAGGAAGGAAGGTGAATCATTTTACAGATCAGATTGTATTCACATATCTCAAGGAGTTGCATTGCACAGATTAGTCACCATACAACCAGGAAGTAAGGTGAATCATTTTAGAGATCAGATCCTATTCACATATCTCAAGGAGTTGCATTGCATGCACTGATTTGTCACCATACAACCAGGAAGTTAGATGAATCATTTTAATTAGTTTGGTTGTAATAAAATTAACATTTTTAAACAACAGCAACAATAAATAAATGTAAAATGTAATGATATTATAAAATTGCTGGGATAAAAAAGACATGCATTGCTGTTGGATCAGCCTTTGTTATAGTAAGACTACTGTAAGGGAGGGCTTGGGTTGCTGTTAGACCAGCCTTTGTTATAGTGAGACTACGGTAAGGGAGGGCTTGGGTTGCTGTTGGACCAGCCTTTGTTATAGTGAGACTACGGTAAGGGCTTGGGTTGCTGTTGAACCAGCCTTTGTTATAGTGAGACTACGGTAAGGGCTTGGGTTGCTGTTGAACCAGCCTTTGTTATAGTCAGACTACGGTAAGGTAGGTAGTGGTGTAGTGGGTCATTGGGTCAGAGGTGTCTATATTGGTCACTCAACAGTTCTAGGTAGGTAGTGGTGTAGTGGGTCATTGGGTCAGAGGTGTAACCTGTTTGACCAGGGCCGGATTACCGAACGGGCATGCAGGGGACTGGGACCCTTCCTAAAATGTGTAGATTAGCAGGAAGTTACTTTTAAAATGGCAAAATGTGAACAAAAGCATGAGATGAGCTATAAAACAGCCAAAAAATAGAGGTCAGGAGAAGAACCCTTCAATTGTCTGCCATGCCACCCACAATCCCAAATCAATCCCTCACGCCTACTTGCTAGGAACTCACAACAGAGCTCCCTCCACTGTAACATGTTGCAAATTAAACTCCAATGGTTACGTTCAGATCGGAGAGTTTCTGACTAGGGGATCAGTAGATCAATCAACTTTGGTTGTGTGTGTGTTCGTGTTTGTTTGTGCGTATGTTTTTATTTGTGTGTGTTTACCTTGCTGCTGTGCTCAGCCATTGTATGGTAGTTGAGTCCGGCCTTGGACCTGAACTGTTTCTGGCATTGCTGGCACTTCAGGGCATCCTGGAGCTGCAGGGTTAAAGGACAAAGGTCACACAGTAACTCAAAGGTCATTCATTCCTATTAACTTATGAATATCTTGTATCCACTGGCAGGTCTTGGTCTTTCTGCTCACTGTTCCCCAGAATGACCTTCACATGAGTTAATGACACGGGAACATTTCACCTATAATGGTCTTTGTCAGGTAATCATCAAGACCAATAACTGTAAAGAAGGCCTTTTAATGAAGATTTTACAGTGACTGACTCCTTAATGGCACAACTGTCACTTTTATAGTCACATTGTCCAACAGGCCATAAGCACCTACTGTCTTAGCTCTAGAATACCTCAATAGTCTAAATTGGCTTCTTGTCCTTGTGTCCTTTCCTGATTGTTTTGACCTACAGCCTGTAGCCTGTGTTTTCAGATTGGTACAGTTAAAGGAGAGGAAGCTACTTCAGAGTATTGAGATGCAGCCACAGTATAATTCCTCCAGCCCTCCAATCAATACTCTGCGTCTACTGGCCCCCTGGACCTGCCCGAGGGGTCCTCAGAGAGAAGCATCTAACAGCGAGCCTCCCCAGAGTACGCTAGTGGCCTGAACCCGATGAAGAGGTTACAACTGCATTAAAGAAAGCAGTCCAAATGAATAAAAAGCAAATGAAGAGTTATATCCCAAAACATGATACAGTTGAAGTTGGAAGTTTACACACACTTAGGTTGTTTTTCAACCACTCCACAAATGTCTTGTTAACAAACTATAGTTTTGGCAAGTTGGTTAGGACATCTACTTTGTGCATGACACAAGTCATTTTTCAAACAATTGTTGACAGACAGATTATTTCACTTACAATTCACTGTATAACAATTCCAGTTCAGAAGTTTACATACACTAAGTTGACTGTGCCTTTAAACAGCTTGGAAAATTCCAGAAAATTATGTCATGGCTTTAGAAGCTTCTGATAGGCTAATTGACATAATTTGAGTCAATTGGAGGTGTACCTGTGGATGTATTTCAAGGCGTACCTTCAAACTCATTGCCTCTTTGCTTGACATCATGGGAAAATCAAAAGAAATCAGCAAAGACCTCAGAAAAAAATTATAGACCTCCACGAGTCTGGTTCATCCTTGGGAACAATTTCCAAACGCCTGAAGGTACCACGTTCATCTGTACAAACAACAGTACGCAAGTATAAACACCATGGGACCACGCAGCCATCATACTGCTCAGGAAGGAAACGCTTTCTGTCTCTTAGAGATGAACGTGCTTTGGTGTGAAAAGTGCAAATCAATCCCAGAACAACATCAAAGGACCTTGTGAAGATGCTGGAGGAAACAGGTACAAACGTATCTATATCCATAGTAAAAAAAGTCCTATATCGACATAACCTGAAAAGCCGCTCAGCAAGGAAGAAGCCACTGCTCCAAAACCACCATAAAAAGGCCAGACTATGGTTTGCAACTGCACATGGGGACAAAGATAGTACTTTTTTGGAGAAATGTCCTCTAGTCTGATGAAACAAAAATAGAACTGTATGGCCATAATGACTATCGTTATGTTTGAAGGAAAAGGGGGGAAGTTTACAAGCCGAAGAACACCATCCCAACTGTGAAGCATGGGGGTGGCAGCATCATGTTGTGGGGTGTTTTGCTGCAGGAGGGACTGCTGCACTTCACAAAATAGACGGCATCACGAGGAAGAAAAATTATGAGGATATATGGAAGCAACATCTCAAGACATCAGTCAGGAAGTCAAAGCTTGGTCGCAAATGGGTTTTCCAAATGGACAATGACCCCAAGTATACTTCCAAAGTTGTGGCGAAATGGCTTACGGAAAACAAAGGCAAGGTATTGGAGTGGCCATCACAAAGCCCTGACCTCAATCCCATAGAACATTTGTGGGCAGAACTGAAAAGGTGTGTGTGAGCAAGGAGGCCAACAAACCTGACTCAGTTACACCAGCTCTGTCAGGAGGAATGGGCCAAAATTCACCCAACTTATTGTGGGAAGCTTGTGGAAGGCTACCCAAAACATTTGACCCAAGTTAAACAATTTAAAGGCAATGCTACCAAATACTAATTGAGTGTATGTAAACTTCTGACTCACTGGGAATGTGAAGAAAGAAATACAACCTGAAATAAATCACTCTCTACTATTATTCTGACATTTCACATTCTTAAAATAAAGTGGTGATCCTAACTGACCTAAGACAGGGAATTTCTACGAGTATTAAATGTCAGGAAATGTGAAACTGAGTTTAAATGTATTTGGCTAAGGTGTATGTAAACTTCCGACTTCAACTGTATATCAATTTTCAGAAATGGCACATTAATTAAAATATGTGAAAGAGATGTTATTTTTTCATCATGACATGGCCTTGTGAAAAGACAGACATCATTTTGTTTGAAGTATATCGCAAGGTAATTTTATTTTCAAGAGACAAATAATCATGTTTTGTGGCAAAACTCTAAATATCCACTTCAAACAACAGAAGTCCAATAGAAAAAGTATCCCAATTGGGTTTTAAACAGTCACACGTAATAAAGTATCAATACACAAATAAACATTTAAATAATCAATTTAGCCAAGGTTGAGAGGCCGAGCAGTGTATAAGATGTGTTTTCATTTAGGACATTTAATTAACTTTCGGGAAGAATTGTATGTGGGTTTTACAGGTTTGTTCGGTTGGATAAATCTGGGTTTCCTGGGGCCTCCCCTGGGTGCACGTTTTGGTTTTGGGCAGGGCCAACTTTGGGAAACCCTGGGATAAATCGAGGGAAGATGTTTTAGTTTAAATATATAGACCGTAGGAAAGGATGTAAGGACTAATAAGGACATTGAACGTTTTTCGGAATTCATTTGCCGGTCAAGGATGGATTGATTCTTATTTTTGGAGTGATACAGCCCAATATTTTTCTGCAGTGGGTAGGCTACTAGCCTAGGTTGTTTCCCTTCACCTAAGTGTCACTGGATCTAGGCTCTATCCTTGTCATGAGCTTGCTTAGAAATGTTCCACTTTGGGCCAACAGGAACAGATACCCCAGGCGCCAATAAACTGTCGATTTGATCCATAATCAAAAGGACCATGATACACAAGAGCTCAAAGCTAACGTAACGCTAGCTAGCTAGCCAACGCGAATAGCTGAGAGTGCCAGCTGTCAATCACCACATCTGACCAGGGGTTAACTTAATAAAATAAGGATTTGATTAAGTGTGTAAAATAGAATAATGCAGTGTCATGTAAAACTATCATAATGCCGAAAATGCAATAGCCCAACTCTCTAAATACATGGTTCCAGATACAGCACATTTTGGTATGAAACACATTTTAAAAGGGTTCTAGAGCACCAGCTTACTGTGACTGTAAATCTGCATTTTTATTTTGTTCAGAAACATTTTGGAATGTTGATTTGTGATGGCCTGTAATGCTTGTTGCTCAAGTTGTTTGCAGGTCATTCTATTTCTCGAATGGTTTTCTAACTCTTTTGAAACAGTTGGGCTATGTTCCCTGCCTGTCCGGTGCATCCTGTCACCGTGAAAATGTAGAAATGCATCATCACCATCAGATGTTATCACACCATTGCGCACGCTCTCCTTTCAAACATTTCCCAGTCAGTTAAGTAGTACATTCAGCCGTCCCAAATCTATAAAGCTTTGATTGAAGTGACCGGCTAAGCTCGCACCGATGTGACCAATTAAAAATGTAACTCACAGCCAAGCCATAGTGTCACAAAATGAGAGTAAATGGATGCACTGAGACCTGTTGATGGACACTTATAGGCTATGTTTTCAGGATGTGACATGGTTATACCACAGTAAATGGTTGCACTGAGACCAAGTAGGCCTAAATTAAGGTTTCTATTGGGGACAAGTATTCAATCCCCCTTGGGTTGTGCCGTGGCGGAGATCTTTGTGGGCTATACTCGGCCTTGTCTCAGGATGGTAAGTTGGTGGTTGAGGATATCCCTCTAGTGGTTTGGGGGCTGTGCTTAGGCAAAGTGGGTGGGGTTATATCCTTCCTGTTTGGCCCTGTCCGGGGGTGTCATCGGATGGGGCCACAGTGTCTCCTGACCCCTCCTGTCTCAGCCTCCAGTATTTATGCTGCAGTAGTTTATGTAGTTTATGTGTCGGGGGGCTATGGTCAGTTTGTTATATCTGGAGTACTTCTCCTGTCCTATCCGGTGTCCTGTGTGAATTTAAGTATGCTCTCTCTAATTTTCTCTTTCTCTCTTTCTTTCTTTCTCTCGGAGGACCTGAGCCCTCGGACCATGCCTCAGGACTACCTGACATGATGACTCCTTGCAGTCCCCAGTCCACCTGGCTGTGCTGCTGCTCCAGTTTCAACTGTTCTGCCTGCAATTATTATTATTTGACCATGCTGGTCATTTATGAACATAACTGCTGCATAATTTTGCTCTGGAAACGGGAAGAAGCTTTGTCGGGAAGTCTGCTCACCGGTATTCAACAGCAATATGGATCCACCCATCCACAGACAAGAGCCAGCTAATAGGCTTAAGCCTATTCATGGGTTGCATGTTTCGTCACAATATTGCTTTGAATGTTCGTTTTGGACTGAGCATTCTACTCAATGGATTGTCAAAGAGCACTGATGAAGATTTAATCAAACGTGCATTAAAGTATCTTTGAAATACGATGACATTCAACAGGAGGCAAATAATTACTAGGAAAACCTTTTGTCATTTTGATGTTGCCAAATTGAGTTTAGATGTAGTATAACATTAGCTAGATGGCAAATATTTTTTTTGGGGGGGGTCACTGGATTTTAGCTAGCTAACATGAGCATTTCTAGCTATTTTTGACAAACTTTGCTAGCTAATGACAACATTACCATCTGTCTGAAACTAATTTGATGACATGATAATGCTGGCAAAGATTTCCTACTAGATATTTGACTACTTTAGCAATGTCATCGTATTTCCAGGCACTATAGCCTACAAAGCATTACATGGGCTTGCTCCTACCTATCTCTCTGATTTGGTCCTGCCGTACATACCTACACGTACGCTACGGTCACAAGACGCAGGCCTCCTAATTGTCCCTAGAATTTCTAAGCAAACAGCTGGAGGCAGGGCTTTCTCCTATAGAGCTCCACTTTTATGGAACGGTCTGCCTACCCATGTCAGAGACGCAAACTCGGTCTCAACCTTTAAGTCTCTACTGAAGACTCATCTCTTCAGTGGGTCATATGATTGAGTGTAGTCTGGCCCAGGAGTGGGAGGGTGAACGGAAAGGCTCTGGAGCAACGAACCGCCCTTGCTGTCTTTGCCTGGCCGGTTCCCCTCTTTCCACTGGGATTCTCTGCCTCTAACCCTATTACAGGGGCTGAGTCACTGGCTTACTGGGGCTCTCGCATGCCGTCCCTGGAGGGGGTGCGTCACCTGAGTGGGTTGAGTCACTGATGTGGTCATCCTGTCTGGGTTGCCCCCCCCCTTGGGTTGTGCCATGGCGGAGGTCTTTGTGGGCTATACTCAGCCTTGTCTCAGGATGGTAAGTTGGTGGTTGAAGATATCCCTCTAGCGGTGTGGGGGCTGTGCTTTGGCAAAGTGGGTGGGGTTATATCCTTCCTGTTTGGCCCTGTCTGGGGGTGTCCTCGGATGGGGCCACAGTGTCTCCTGACCCCTCCTGTCTCAGCCTCCAGTATTTATGTTGCAGTAGTTTATGTGTCGGGGGGCTAGGGTCAGTTTGTTATATCTGGAGTACTTCTCCTGTCCTATTCGGTGTCCTGTGTGAATCTAAGTGTGCGTTCTCTAATTCTCTCCTTCTCTCTTTCTCTCTCTCGGAGGACCTGAGCCCTAGGACCATGCCCCAGGACTACCTGACATGATGACTCCTTGCTGTCACCAGTCCACCTGGCCGTGCTGCTGCTCCAGTTTCAACTGTTCTGCCTTATTATTATTCGACCATGCTGGTCATTTATGAACATTTGAACATCTTGGCCATGTTCTGTTATAATCTCCACCCGGCACAGCCAGAAGAGGACTGGCCATCCCACATATGCTCTCTCTAATTCTCTCTTTCTTTCTCTCTCTCGGAGGACCTGAGCCCTAGGACCATGCCCCAGGAATACCTGACATGATGACTCCTTGCTGTCCCCAGTCCACCTGACTGTGCTGCTGCTCCAGTTTCAACTGTTCTGCCTTATTATTATTTGACCATGCTGGTCATTTATGAACATTTGAACATCTTGACCATGTTCTGTTATAATCTCCACCCGGCACAGCCAGAAGAGGACTGGCCACCCCACATAGCCTGGTTCCTCTCTAGGTTTCTTCCTAGGTTTTGGCCTTTCTAGGGAGTTTTTCCTAGCCACTGTGCTTCTACACCTGCATTGCTTGCTGTTTGGGGTTTTAGGCTGGGTTTCTGTACAGCACTTTGAGATATCAGCTGATGTACGAAGGGCTATATAAATAAATTTGATTTGATTTGACTATAGTGTAATTTAGACTAAATAGTAATTAGCAACTTTAGGGCACCACTATGGCGACTTGAGAACGTTCCTAACAATGGCATAACGCGACCGAGTGACGGAGGTACAACCTATGAATAGCCAACTGGAGGGGTAGGTTACTGCAATAGTAAAAGTGACTATTGTTTAGGCTACTCTGGAGTTTAAAAAAGGCTTAGCTATATTCTACAATGGACATCAAGGGTTCAATGCAAATACATCTTGCATTTCATGGTAATTTTGATGAATATTGAGAAGTGAGAGCTTTCACTCCCTTTACTGCAATCTTAACCCTTGTGTTGGCTTAAGGGTCAAAAATGACTCGCCACTATGTTAAACAGCAGAGAAAACCCCCGAAATGATATGTTTTCTACTTGAAATTTGATTACTTTTCCTAGAGTGACCCCAACATTAGAAAAAGTGAAAGCCTTTGTTCATATTTCCATGGAAGCTGTACAGTACACCACCAGGGTACAAAGACTGTCTTAGGGTCATCTGTGACAAGGCAGCTTTTAAAATCATTTACACACCACAAAAACCACAAAGACACACACACACACAATGAGAAATTGAGATGTGTTCTACTGATTGAACACAGACAAAACTAAAACGTTCTTGTGCATGAGCAGCATCTCCCCTCCATGACCCCACACATGACTCGAGTTCACAGACAAAATAAAAACAATCTGACAAAATAAACATTTCTTGAAAGCATTGTCTACTAATGGGGAATGCAGTCCGAGGGTATAAAGGTGGTGCAGATGACAGTCCTCCCAGTTCCCTCTTTGCTGAAGCCATGAGTGCATGTTTCAGTGCCCAATAGGTCAGAGATCTGATTTTTTCAGATGTCCAGGAGGAATAAGGAAACAATGATTTAGAAGAGGAGGTATCTGAAGAAGAAGATTTGGAAGAATACAACCCAGAGCACGATGCATCATTCTCAGATGAAGAAGAAATCCCCCAAGCTGAAGGAGAGACATTTTTGTCAAAAAATAGTCAAATAACATGGTCCTTGTCACCATATGACAACCAGGGCAGGAAGGCAGCACAAAATGTCATAAGGATGACCCCAGGGCCCACAAGACATGCAGTTGCCCAGGACATCACCTCAACATTCTACATGTTCATCACGCCGGCCATAGAAAAAAATCGATGGCATTTGCAGGGTTTCCGTAAACATGGAGACAACTGGAAAAGGATGGATGAGATTGACCTGCGTGTATACATAGGGCTGCTAATATTAGCGGGTGTGTATAAGTCCCGAGGCGAGGCTACATGTAGTCTCTGGGATGCAGAGAGTGGAAGGGTGATTTTCCATGCCACGATGCCACTGAAAGTCTTTCACACTTTCTCAATAATGCCACGATTTGAGTCAACGGTGAGTCAAGACCTGCAAGATGTGTGAGAGACAAACTGGCGGCCATAAGAGAGGTCTGGGAGAAGTGGGTGGAGTGTCTGCCATACCTCTATAACCAGGGGCCTGAAGTAACAGTGGATGAGCAACTAGTTAAATTCTGTAATACATTTTTATTTTCATATCTGTAAATTTACCATTTTCACTGTTCATTGTATTATGTATTGCTGTAAAATCATTGATTTATGTGATTGTTTTATGTGACTCTGAAACTAATTACTGATAGTAATCTCTTTTGTCATAAGGTCGCTGTCCTTTCCGGCAGTATATCCCCTGCAAGCCAGCAAAGTATGGCATCATGATATGGGTGGCCTGTGACGCACAATCCAGATACGCCTGGAAGATCCAAGTCTACACAGGGAAGCCGACCAGTGGAGGCCCGGAGAAGAGCCAGGGGATGCGGGTTGTGCTTGATGTGAAAGATGAACTGAGAGGGCACAATGTCACATGACAATTTCTTCACCTCTAATGACCTCAGCCAGCAGCTCCTGAAGAGGAATATCACCATGGTTGGCACAGATAGAAAGAACAAGCCTGAGCTCCCCCTGCACTCCCCGCAACAAGGAGGACCTTCTCATCAAAGTTTGCCTTCACCCCCACCTTGTTCCTCCCAAAGAGGAACAAGAATGTGGTCCCTCTGAGCACACTGCACAAAACGGCTGAGATCAGTGATCGTGAGGACAGGAAGCCAGCCATCATCCTGGACTACAACCACAACAAAGGAGGTGTGGACAACTTGGACAAGGTGATTGGAGCTTACAGTTGCAGGAGGATGACTTCCCGCTGGCCCCTGGTCAACTTCTATAACATCATTGATGTGTCCTCATACAATGCCTTAGTGATATGGAACAAGATCAACCCTACCTGGATGCCTGATAAGCGGAACAAGAAGAGGGTGTTCCTAGAGCAGCTGGGAAAGGCACTTGTAACCTCACACATTCAAAGAAGGGAGTGCCTCCCTCGCACAGCAGCCTCAACAGCACTTGTGAAAGCTGTTCAGGGGGCTGAATCTTGTCCTTTTCCACCAGAGGCTGCAGCTGGGGCAAGCAAGAGGAGTTGCCAATTCAAAACAAATACATCTGCAAAATACATTTGCATACTGTCCTATGTGTGCCAATTAGAGTTGATTGAGTTATGTTCTTCATGTTTTTGTATCTATTATCTTTTATTATTTTTTATTGTTGTTGTTGTTTATACACCTTGTGGATGGGGGCAATGGTTAAAACAATGGGAGAAGACTAGCATTTTGTAGTTGAATTCCTCATTGTACAATATATAAGAATATATCACTATGTTGCCAAAAAGTTCAAGACTTATTGTTTCCCTTCAATAAAATGCATTCAAAACTACTTTCTGCACATTTTTGCTATACAAGGCTATATCTTGCAACAAGAAAACATGTTGACACTTATGCAGTACCTTTAGCAATAATAGTAATTATAATAAACCTCTACTTTAGTAAAGAAAACAATTATGACAGGTGTGTTGTAATAAAATGAGTGGTGTCCACACACTATATGCAGTTTTTCTGCATTGTGAAGAGGGAAAATCCCGATATTCACAAAGTCTGTGACAAATTACAGGATGTTTCTTAATGAAAAATAGATTTGGGGTTTAAAATTCAATTAAGCTGCTATATTTTTGTGGTTTACTGACAGCGGGTCATTTTTTACCCTGAGGACAAGGGAAGTAATACAGAATGTTAAGACTACACAAGGGTTAAATCAAAGTTAAAAATCATTCTGTCCAGCCAATGATGCTTCAGCTAGTGTCGTTACCATGGCAATTTCAATGGAGGTACCTAGACCCAAATTAGCAACAAAATCATAGCATCCAAAATCTAAATATTCAAAGAGGAAATGTTTGTATGGAGAAAAAAAACTGATCATATATGTGGGGTTTGTACAGATAGTTTTACTTAAATTACCTTGTAGAATGCTTCCCTTTAAAGCACCGCGTAAGTAAATGTTTTAAAAGTATGAGAACAACCATACACATACAGAAGCTTACCTTAGCCAAATACATTTAAACTCAGTTTCTCACAATTCCTGACATTAATTCCCAGTACAAATTCCCTGTCTTAGGTCAGTTAGGTTCACCACATTATTTAAAAAATGTGAAATGTCACAATAATAGTAGAGTGAATGATATATTTCAGCTTTTATTTCTTTCATCACATTCCCAGTGGGTCAGAAGTTTACATGCACTCAATTAGTATTTGTTAGCATTGCCTTTAAATTGTTGAACAAGGGTCAAATGTTTTGAGTAGCCTTCCAAAAGCTTCCCACAATAAGTTGGGTGAATTTTGGCCCATTCCTCCTGACAGAGCTGGTGTAACAGTCAGGTTTGTAGGCCTACTTGCTCACACACACTTTTTCAGTTCTGCCCACAAATGTTCTATAGGATTGAGGTCAGGGCTTAGTGTTGGCCACTCCAATACCTTGACTTTGTTGTCCTTAAGCGATTTTGCCACAACTTTGGAAACATATTTGGGGTCATTGTCCATTTGGAAGACAATTTGCGACCAAGCTTTAAATTCCTGACTGATGTCTTGAGATGTTGCTTCCATATATTCACAGAATTTTTATGTAATTATAATTTCAATATTTCTACATCATTTCCTTCCCCGTGAAGCCGTCTATTTGTGAAGTGCACCAGTCCCACCTGCAGCAAAGCACCCCCACAACATGATGCTGCCACCCCCTTGCTTCATGTTTGGGACGGTGTTCTTCGGCTTGCAAGCCTCCCCATTTTTCCTCCAAATTTAAATGGTCTTTATCGAACCAGAGGACATTTCTCCAAAAAGTACGATCTTTGTTCCCATGAGCAGTTGCAAACCGTAGTCTGACTTTTTTATGGAGGTTTTGGAGCAGTGGCATCTTCTTTGCTGAGCGGCCTTATAGGTTATGTCGATACAGGAATCGTTTTACTGTTGATATAGATACCTTTGTACCGGTTTCCTCAAGCATCTTCACAAGGTCCTTTGCTGTTGTTCTGGGATTGATTTGCACTTTTCGCACCAAAGTACGTTCATCTCTAAGAGACAGAAAGCGTCTCCTTCCTGAGCAGTATGATGGCTGCGTGGTCTCATGGTGTTTATACTTGCGTACTATTGTTTGTACAGATGGAACATGGTACCTTCAGGCGTTTGGAAATTGCTCCCAAGGATGAACCAGACTAGTGGAGCTCTACAAAAAAAATTCAGAGGTCTTTGCTGATTTCTTTTGATTTCCCATGATGTCAAGCAAAGAAGCACTGAGTTTGAAGGTAGGCCTTGAAATACATCCACAAGTACACCTCCAATTGACTCAAATTATTTTAATTAGCCTATCAGAAGCTTCTCAAGCCATGACATAATTTTCTGGAATTTTCCAAGCTGTTTAAAGGCACAGTCAACTTAGTGTATGTAAACTTCTGACCCACTGGAATTGTAATACAGTGAATTCTAAGTGAAATAATCTGTAAACAATTGTTGGAAAAATGAATTGTGTCATGCAAAAAGTAGATGTCCTAACCGACTTGCCAAAACTATAGTTTGTTAACAAGAAACTTGTGGAGTGGTTGAAAAACGAGTTTTAATGACTCCAACCTAAGTGTATGTAAACTTCCGACTTCAACTGTATAAAGGGACCCATGAACATTAATTTCAGATGAAGAAATGCAAATATCAGATGAAACAAATTGTATATAACATTTTGGAATGATACATAAACCATCAAAACGTTATATATTGTTCTTATACACAGCAACATATACGATACAGTAATATCTCCATCAAGGGCCGAGTGTCTGCAGGTTTTCACACCTCCCTTGTACTTTATTGATGGAGTCAGGTCATTGATTAGTTAGGAACTCCCCTCACCTGAGTGTCTAGGTCTCTTTCCCTTCATGGAAAGAGTTTGACACCCTTGATCTTGATGTTGCTATAAAAACATACGGCAACTGATATTGACTCAGAGGGCAAGTCAGTTTTTGTATTCAGCACAATTGTTTGAGTGGGCTAGAATCCAGAACAGATGTGGCATAGTACCAAGTATAATATTATACAGAAAATTATTATTATTTAGGGCAAGTGTCAACTGATATATTGGGGTTTAAGAGTTTCAACAGTGAGTGTGAAACACAATCCTTTAAATAGAGGAAATAAAGCCAGATGTGGCACTGTGTCTAGAGTGGATATAAATGGTGAAGAGGGAGGCTAAAGACAGTTCACCCCAAATCAAACTCTGTCATATGTATTCATACTTCAGAAGTTGAACAGAGACAGTATATTGTGTGGATCCTGCTACAAGCAGTAAGGTAAATATGTAGGCTGTAATCTCAAATGAAAGGGAAAGATTGGCACTGTTTAGATGTATTTAGATAGCTGGTCCAAACACCCTCTGTTTTGATTGACTCACCTTTCGGCAGATCTCCATGTGCTTCTTGAGGCCCGAGATGGTCTTTCTGGTGACAATGGAGCAGGTAGGACACACCACCTCCCCCCGCTCTGAGATGGCATGCTGCCACTGTGCCTCTGCTGGAGTACCAGGAGGATATATCAATAAATCAACCAACCAATGTGACCTCTATTTAACCAGGCAAGTCAGTTAAGAACAAATTCTTATTTACAATGACGGCCTACAATCAACCAAAAAAATCATCCAATCGATCAATACTTTATATTGTGAAAATGTATCACACAAAGTGGTCTCACGTGTGTACCAGGGAATCATTTGGGAGATGGAATTTGTCTCGTCAAAAAACATAAATTCACAAGTAGTCCAGAACAGCCATATTAGTACCAGAGGTGAGGGGTGGTAGATCTCTCCTGGAGGCTGGACCAGGGTGCTTCCTCTGGAGCTCCTCGCTGAACAGACCCCCCTCTAATCTCTTCACACGACCAGCCTTCAACTTCTCCTCTACCTTGTTCATACCTGGAACATACAGAGTGTGTGACTGTGTACCAAAGGATGTTGGTGGCACCTTAATTGGGGTGGACGGGCACGTGGTAATGGCTGGAGAAGAATAGGTGGAAAGGTATCAACAACATCAAACACATGGTTTCCATAGTTTCAATGTTTCTGATGCCATTCCATTTGCCCCCAGTGGTGTGTATATGAGTGCATATGTACATGGGTCAGGTTCAGTGAAGTGAAAAAGGTCATCAGAGCTCATGACATTTACAGTCAGAGTTGAAGTTCAATAGAAGCTGGAACTGGAGAGATTAAGTTAGGCTGAGCAGTATGACACCAGTATGACACCAGGAGAATGACAGAGTAATACCCTTTATTTATCAGCTGCATTTCATGGGGGGAAATGAGTGTGGATGTAAAATGATAGAGAGAGGGAGGGAAAGAGAGAGAGGATGATGCTGACTAAGAGGAGTACATAAGGAGAAATGCTGATTCATGAACAATAGAAATGAACAAGAGGGAGAGAGTTGTAACGAGAGATGAGGATATGAGAAACATATAGAAAGAGAGTCAAGTCATGTGCAGTGCTGTGTGAGTCACTGAGCTTAGAGAAAAGTGGTGTTAAGATAGAAAATGTGTCAGAATGAGAGGATGAGACAGACTCACTGAGTCGTGATATGAATACCTCGACAGTTCAAACACATTAACAGAGAGAGAGAGAGGGGCCACTATCACTAAGACAAACAAAGTGGATGGGGAACTCTCAGATGCCAACACTCTTTGAAAAAAAGGGTTCCAAAAGGTTTTTGGCTGTCCCCATAGGATAACCATTTTTGTTTCCGGGTAGAACCCTTTTTGGATCCAGGAAGAACTATTTTGGGTTCCATGTAGAACCCAATGTGGAAAGAGTTCTACGTGGAACTAAAAAGGGTTATACCTAGAACCAAAAAGGGTTCTTCAAAGGGTTCTCCTATGGGGACAGTCAAAGAACCCATTTGCGGTTATCAATCGCACCTCTTTATCTAAGAGTGTAGTCAACCAAAATGACCCAGTAGTGGTCTGGTGAGTGAGTTCCCCCTAATTTTACTTCAAGCATGAGTGAGAGAAGCTGTGAGAAGAGATAAGCTGAGGGTCTACCTTTCAGTCCGAACGTCCCTGAGATAGAGGGTTGCTCTCCAGTGAACTTCTTAGGAGTTTTCTGCTTCCGTCCTGGCTCAAGAAGAGAACAGAGAGCAATAAACCGTCAAACACATGGGCCCCCATGTCCACTGAACTTCTAACTTCACCCTCACAATGCAACAAAAACTAGAACCCGACCGATATGGGATTTTTGGGTCAGATAGCGATTTTAGGGAGGCTGACAAGTTTTTTGCTAGGGTCATAATATTTTTATTCAGGTATAAATATTTTTTAATTGTGATTTATCAGGGGGTGCTACTTCCCGCGGATATGCCGGACAGTAACAGCATTCTTTTTTATCAAGGATAAGTGTTCACTTTGGTGCCAGTCCAGTGTTTGCACTTAAGTAGCACAGATTGCTAGCTAACTAGGCAAACTACCTTGCTGGCTTGATAGATAGAGCCTAACTACCTTGCTGGCTAGCTAGCCAGCTAACGTTAACCTTTTGATGAGTAAGTATTAATAACGGCCCATACAGCGTGAGTTATTTTTGCACGCGGTACCAGAATTCTATGCTGCTGTTCTAGAATCTGATTGTTGCATTTTTACGCTATTCTCTACACCCCTCATTGTATCAATAACGCAATGTCTACTTCATATAAGGCTTTATAAATCTTTCTTCGTATAGTAGTAGTGAGTATCTAAAGTATTATTGATAATTGTAATTATCATCTACAGTTGAAGATGGAAGTTTACATACACCTTAGCCAAATACAACTCAGTTTTTCACAATTCCTGACATTTAATCCTAGTAAATATTCCCTGTTTTAGGTCAGTTAGGATCACCACTTTATTTTAAGAATGTGAAATGTCAGAATAATAATAGAGAGAATGAATTATTTCAGCTTTTATTTCTTTCATCACATTCCCAGTGGGTCATAAGTTTACATACACCCAATTAGTATTTGGTAGCATTGCCTTTAAATTGTTGAACTTGGGTCAAACGTTACGGGTAGCCTTCCACAAGCTTTCCACAATAAATTGGGTGAACTTGGCCCATTCCTCCTGACAGAGCTGGTGTAACTGAGTCAGGATTGTAGGCCTCCTTGCTCACACACGCTTTTTCAGTTCTGCCCACAAATGTTCTATAGGATTGAGGTCAGGGCTTTGTGATGGCCACTCCAATACCTTGACATTGTTGTCCTTAAGCCACTTTGCCAAACTTTGGAAGTATACTTGGGGTCATTGTCCATTTGAAAGACCATTTGCGACCAAGCTTTAACTTAACTCATGTCTTGAAATGTTGCTTCAATATATCCACATAATTTTTTTTCCTCATGATTTCGTCTATTTTGTGAAGTGCACCAGTCCCTCCTGCAGCAAAGCACCCCCACACCATGATGCTGCCACCCCCATGCTTCACTGTTGGGATGGTGTTCTTCGACTTGCAAGCCTCCCCCTTTTTCCTCCAAACATAACAATGGTCATTATAGTCAAACAGTTATATTTTTGTTTCATCAGACTAGAGGACATTTCTCAAAAAACTACGATCTTTGTCCCCATGTGCAGTTGCAAACCGTAGTCTGGCTTTTTTATGGTGGTTCTGGAGCAGTGGTTTCTTCTTGCAGAGCGGCCTTTCAGGTTTTGTCGATTATAGGACTCGTTTATCTGTGGATATAGTTACTTTTGTACCTGTTTCCTCCAATATGTTCACAAGGTCCTTTGCTGTTGTTCTGGGATTGATTTGCACTTTTCGCACCAAAGTACGTTCATCTCTAGGAGACAGAACGTGTCTCCTTCCTGAGCGGTATGACGGCTGTGTGGTCCCATGGTGTTTATACTTGCGTACTATTGTTTGTACAGATGAATGTGGCTCCTTCAGGTGTTTTGAAATTGCTCCCAAGGATGAAACATACTTTTGGAGGTCTACAATTGTTTTCTGAGGTCTTTGCTTATTTCTGTTTATTTTCCCATGATGTCAAGAAAAGAGGCACTGAGTTTGATGGTAGGCTTTGAAATACATCCACAGGTACACCTCCAGTTGACTCAACATATTTTAATTAGCCTATCAGAAGCTTCTAAAGCCATGACATCATTTCTGGAATTTTCCAAGCTGTTTAAAGGCACAGTCAATACACATATGTAAAACTTCTGACCCACTGGAATTGTAATACAGTGAATTATAAGTTAAATAATCTGTCTGTAAACAATTGTTGGAAAAATTACTTGTGTCATGCACAAAGTAGATGTCCTAACCGACTTGCCAAAACTATAGTTTGTTAATCAACAAGAAATTTGTGGACTGGTTGAAAAACGATCGAAGATGAAACATGGCTGGGTCTTTCAGCATGACAATGATCCCAAACACACCACCCGGGCAACGGAGTGGCTTCGTAAGAAGCATTTCAAGGTCCTGGAGTGGCCTAGCCAGTCTCCAGATCTCAACCCCATAGAAAATCTTTGGAGGGAGTTGAAAGTCCGTGTTGCCCGGCAACAGCCCCAAAACATCATTGCTCTCGAGGAGATCTGCATGGAGGAATGGGCCAAAATACCAGCAACAGTGTGTGAAAACCTTACAGAAAACCTTTGACCTCTGTCAATGCCAACAAAGGGTATATAACAAAGTATTGAGATAAACTTTTGTTATTGACCAAATACTTATTTTCCACCATAATTTGCAAATAAATTAATAAAAAATCCTACAATGTGATTTTCTGGATTTTTTTTCTTCTCATTTTGTCTGTCATAGTTGAAGTGTACCTATGATAAAAAATTACAGGCCTCTCTCATCTTTTTAAGTGGGTGAACTTGCACAATTGGTGGCTGACTAAATACTTTTTTGTCCCACTGTATTCTTCATCCCTTTACACTTGTGTGTATAAGGTAGTAGTTTTGGAATTGTTAGGTTAGATTACTCGTTGGTTACTACTGCATTGTTGGAACTAGAAGCACAAGTATTTCGCTACACTCGCATTAACATCTGCTAACCATGTGTTTGTGACAAATAACATTGGATTTTTTGTTGTTGTTGATTTTTTATGTACCGGTATGTTAGCTACCTAACATTAGTAATTATATATCAAACTTTCCAGTATATTAACAATAGGCTATCTAACTACCCAACGTTTATTGACTTGATAATTCCCATCATTCTTAGCTTAGCTAAATGGTATACTCGTTGTGCGTTCTCAATGGACATTTGGGCACTTTCGTAAATTCGCTCTGGCTACTCCGATTTCAGAGCATTCTAGGCTGAGTGTACCAGAGCACAGAATAATGAATTTACCAGCACTCAACACCTGTTGAATATGACCTGTGCCAGTAAATGTCAGCAAAAACACGTAATTAAATTGTTTCCAGCAGCACAGTCACCAACGCTCTGGTTAACACGAAAACTGCCTAAACTGCTCTGCTAGGGTGAGTAAAATGGTCACAGTGGTCTCATTTGTGTCTGGAAGTATCTAGCAAGCTAGCCAACACTAGATTGGGTGCTTGACTGCAGTTGTAAGGCCAGAACGTTCAAATCAACCCTACTCCTCAGCCCGAACGTCTAGTGTGCGCTTCGAGAGCGAAACGGTCTGAATTTAAAAACTGACAATGCTCTGAATTACGGCTGGGTGTTTTACCGTATTTTATGATATACCGGTATTGATGCAGGGACCGGTTTGGGTTTTTACTTTACCTTCTATACTGGTATTTGAATGTTCGGTTTATTAACGGCGTGTGTAATGTACATTTTTATAGTTTACTTCACTACTTGAGTCATCTCTCTCCGCTCTCTCTCTCTATGCCGCTTTCCACACAGACTTAGTCCCACCCCCTGTCACTCAAGGAGCGCATTTGACGTTACTCAACCAGGAGACACTTGCATTCAGTCTGCATGGGCAATGCAGCACATGCAACAATGTTGATGACAACAATGATGTTTCCACGTTGCTTCTTAATATTGTCCTCCAAGATCGCATAGCAGTTCAGACGTCTTTTGTCCTCGTCTTGTCGTGTCCTGTATATATATATATTTACAACTTTTTTCACATACATTTTATTTTTATTTTCCATCAACTCATCTTCTAAACACTCTCCTGCAACCAGCCTCACCAATTTATATTTATAAAAAAGTATTATTTACCTCAGATCTGTAATCCTCCAAGAAGCTAGCCAGAAACTCCAAGAAGCTAGCCAGAAACTAGCCAGAAGCTAGCCAGGAGCTAGCCCAGAAGCTAATCCAGAAGCTAATCAGAAGCTAGTTAGCTTCTTTACTGGCAAATCGTTAGTATTCAGCTAACCACGGTTTGTGGTCATCAGCTATCCTTTAGCTCGAAAATCCATCGAAAATCTATCGCCAGTTTTGTACGGCGCAGCGCGGCTCTGAACGGAACATACCGGACCAATTTTCTCTCCATGTCCCTGGATTTCAACTGCTCTCTGGACATTCATACCCGGATCTCACAGCTAGCTAGCTGCTATCCGTGTGACAGTCGGCTTTCGTCGATTCCGGAGCAAACATCGATTGTTCCGGTGCTAGCCAGCTCCGTCAATCACTCCTGAGTTCCACCATTCACTCCTGGGCTGCAGTCACCTATCTGGACCCGTTTCACTGCCTACGCGGAGCCCCACCGGGCCTTCACAACTGGACTGCCGACGTTATCTACCTGAATGAGATCCGGCTGGCTCCTCTGTCGCGACGTTACCTGAACGCCCATCTGCGGCCCGCTAACCGTTAGCTGTCTTACCGGCTGCTATCTGAATAGACAATCGGACAATTTATTTATTTTTATTATTATTATGTTTTCTTCTCGGGCCTCTATAACTATATCTATTGTTCTTATTTTTGTTGTTGTTGTGTGATTTGGATTAATCCCCTCTACCACACGGAACCCCACTAATCTACTGACCGAACGCAAGAGGTGGCTAACAACAGACTCCATCCTATGCTAGCTTGCTACCGGTTGGCCTGACTAGCTGTCTAAATCGCCGTGACCCTCAACCAACCTCTCCACTCACTGGACCCTTTTGATCACTCGACTAAGCATGCCTCTCCTTAATGTCAATATGTCTTGTCCATTGCTGTTCTGGTTAGTGTTTATTGGCTTATTTCACTGTAGAGCCTCTAGTCCTGCTCACGATACCTTATCCAACCTATTAGTTCCACCACCCACACATGCAATGACATCTCCTGGTTTCAATGATGTTTCTAGAGACAATATCTCTCTCTTCACCACTCAATACCTAGGTTTACCTCCACTGTATTCACATCCTACCTTACCTTTGTCTGTACATTATACCTTGATGCTATTTTATCGCCTCCAGAAACCTCCTTTTACTCTCTGTTCCAGACGTTCTAGACGACCAATTCTTATTGCTTTTAGCCGCACCCTTATTCTACTCCTCCTATGTTCCTCTGGCGATGTAGAGGTGAATCCAGGCCCTGCAGTGCCTAGCTCCACTCCTATTCCCCAGGCGCTCTCTTTTGACGACTTCTGTAACCGTAATAGCCTTGGTTTCATGCATATTAACATTAGAAGCCTCCTCCCTAAGTTTGTTCTATTCACTGCTTTAGCACACTCTGCCAACCCGGATGTTCTAGCTGTGTCTGAATCCTGGCTTAGGAAGACCACCAAAAATTCAGACATTTTAATTCCAAACTACAACATTTTCAGACAAGATAGAACTGCCAAAGGGGGCGGTGTTGCAATCTACTGCAAAGATAGCCTGCAGAGTTCTGTCCTACTATCCAGGTCTGTACCCAAACAATTTGAACTTCTACTTTTAAAAATCCACCTCTCTAAAAACAAGTCTCTCACCGTTGCCGCCTGCTATAGACCACCCTCTGCCCCCAGCTGTGCTCTGGACACCATATGTGAACTGATTGCCCCCCATCTATCTTCAGAGCTCGTGCTGCTAGGCGACCTAAACTGGAACATGCTTAACACCCCAGCCATCCTACAATCTAAACTTGATGCCCTCAATCTCACACAAATTATCAATGAACCTACCAGGTACCTCCCCAAAGCCTTAAACACGGGCACCCTCATAGATATCATCCTAACCAACTTCCCCTCTAAATACACCTCTGCTGTCTTCAACCAAGATCTCAGCGATCACTGCCTCATTGCCTGCATCCGTAATGGGTCAGCGGTCAAACGACCTCCTCTCATCACTGTAAAACGCTCCCTGAAACACTTCAGCGAGCAGGCCTTTCTAATCGACCTGGCCGGGGTATCCTGGAAGGATATTGACCTCATCCCGTCAGTAGAGGATGCCTGGATATTTTTTAAAAATGCCTTCCTAACCATCTTAAATAAACATGCCCCATTCAAGAAATTTAGAACCAGGAACAGATATAGCCCTTGGTTCTCCCCAGACCTGACTGCCCTTAACCAACACAAAAACATCCTATGGCGTTCTGCATTAGCATCGAACAGCCCCCGTGATATGCAGCTGTTCAGGGAAGCTAGAAACCATTATACACAGGCAGTTAGAAAAGCCAAGGCTAGCTTTTTCAAGCAGAAATTTGCTTCTTGCAACACTAACTCAAAAAAGTTCTGGGACACTGTAAAGTCCATGGAGAATAAGAACACCTCCTCCCAGCTGCCCACTGCACTGAAGATAGGAAACACTGTCACCACTGATAAATCCACCATAATTGAAAATTTCAATAAGCATTTTTCTACTGCTGGCCATGCTTTCCACCTGGCTACTCCTACCCCTGTCAACAGCACTGCACCCCCAACAGCAACTCGCCCAAGCCTTCCCATTTCTTCTTCTCCCAAATCCATTCAGCTGATGTTCTGAAAGAGCTGCAAAATCTGGACCCCTACAAATCAGCCGGGCTAGACAATCTGGACCCTTTCTTTCTAAAATTATCTGCCGAAATTGTTGCCACCCCTATTACTAGCCTGTTCAACCTCTCTTTCGTGTCGTCTGAGATTCCCATAGATTGGAAAGCAGCTGCGGTCATCCCCCTCTTCAAAGGGGGGGACACTCTTGACCCAAACTGCTACAGACCTATATCTATCCTACCATGCCTTTCTAAGGTCTTCGAAAGCCAAGTCAACAAACAGATTACCGACCATTTTGAATCTCACCATACCTTCTCTGCTATGCAATCTGGTTTCAGAGCTGGTCATGGGTGCACCTCAGCCACGCTCAAGGTCCTAAACGATATCTTAACCGCCATCGATAAGAAACATTACTGTGCAGCCGTATTCATTGATCTGGCCAAGGCTTTCGACTCTGTCAATCACCACACCCTCATCGGCAGACTCAACAGCCTTGGTTTCTCAAATGATTGCCTCGCCTGGTTCACCAACTACTTCTCTGATAGAGTTCAGTGTGTCAAATCGGAGGGTCTGTTGTCCGGACCTCTGGCAGTCTCTATGGGGGTGCCACAGGGTTCAATTCTTGGACCGACTCTCTTCTCTGTATACATCAATGAGGTCGCTCTTGCTGCTGGTGAGTCTCTGATCCACCTCTACGCAGACGACACCATTCTGTATACTTCCGGCCCTTCTTTGGACACTGTGTTAACAACCCTCCAGGCAAGCTTCAATGCCATACAACTCTCCTTCCGTGGCCTCCAATTGCTCTTAAATACAAGTAAAACTAAATGCATGCTCTTCAACCGATCGCTACCTGCACCTACCCGCCTGTCCAACATCACTACTCTGGACGGCTCTGACTTAGAATACGTGGACAACTACAAATACTTAGGTGTCTGGTTAGACTGTAAACTCTCCTTCCAGACCCATATCAAACATCTCCAATCCAAAGTTAAATCTAGAATTGGCTTCCTATTTCGCAACAAAGCATCCTTCACTCATGCTGCCAAACATACCCTTGTAAAACTGACCATCCTACCAATCCTCGACTTTGGCGATGTAATTTACAAAATAGCCTCCAATACCCTACTCAACAAATTGGATGCAGTCTATCACAGTGCAATCCGTTTTGTCACCAAAGCCCCATATACTACCCACCATTGCGACCTGTACGCTCTCGTTGGCTGGCCCTCGCTTCATACTCGTCGCCAAACCCACTGGCTCCATGTCATCTACAAGACCCTGCTAGGTAAAGTCCCCCCTTATCTCAGCTCGCTGGTCACCATAGCATCTCCCACCTGTAGCACACGCTCCAGCAGGTATATCTCTCTAGTCACCCCCAAAACCAATTCTTTCTTTGGCCGCCTCTCTTTCCAGTTCTCTGCTGCCAATGACTGGAACGAACTACAAAAATCTCTGAAACTGGAAACACTTATCTCCCTCACTAGCTTTAAGCACCAACTGTCAGAGCAGCTCACAGATTACTGCACCTGTACATAGCCCACCTATAATTTAGCCCTATCAACTACCTCTTTCCCAACTGTATTTAATTTATTTATTTATTTTGCTCCTTTGCACCCCATTATTTTTATTTCTACTTTGCACATTCTTCCATTGCAAAACTACCATTCCAGTGTTTTATTTGCTATATTGCATTTACCTTGCCACCAAGGCCTTTTTTGCCTTTACCTCCCTTCTCACCTCATTTGCTCACATTGTATATAGACTTGTTTATACGTTATTATTGACTGTATGTTTGTTTTACTCCATGTGTAACTCTGTGTTGTTGTATCTGTCGAACTGCTTTGCTTTATCTTGGCCAGGTCGCAATTGTAAATGAGAACTTGTTCTCAACTTGCCTACCTGGTTAAATAAAGGTAAAATAAATAAAAATAAAAATATAAATCCACTAGCGTTCTGTAATGACACTAGTAGTTTGTGTTTCTCACATCAGCAAACAGCTATTTTGTCTTTTCTTAGCAAGTTGCCCTAAAACATGTGATATGCTAATTGTTAGCCGATAATGCTAATAAATAGCTAGCTAGCTAATAAATGTACTGAGTAAGAGCAAACATAGTTAGCTAATACAGCCTGATAATACCAGTGTTGGTGTAGAACTAAATCAGCATGTTGTTTGTGCAACAGTATATTCTAAATCAAAGAGGAATATGCAAAGCAAGACTATGTTAGCTACATGAAGTAGCTAAGAGAAAACACGCAACGTAGCCAAAGCTTATAGGGTCTACTAGGAAACACATATCAACACTTTAGTTCCTACCCTGTCACAATAACTTCTCCCTGGCATTTTAATTCGTTGTCATGTCAAACAACACTGCATTTAAAGTTCCTACTATTATATTCTAAATATTGAAGTAGAATAGTTATACTATTTCCATGATTCCAACAGTTTTGCTCAAATTCGCAAGTCAAATTGCAATTGCAACATTTTGTTAAAAGTCCTAGATTATTTGCCCACATCGTCCAGCCCTACGTGGCAGTGTGGAAGTTCTCAATTGAGCAGTGGTGTAAAGTGCTTAAGTAAAAATACTTTCAAGTACTACTTCAGTAATTTTTTTGTTACCTGTACTTTACTATTTTTATTATTGACAACTTTTATTTTTACTTCACCACATTTCTAAAGAAAATACTGTACTTTTTACTCCGCTGCATGTTCCCTGACACCTAAAAGTACTCATTACATTTTGAATGCTTAGCAGGAAAGGAAAACGGTCCAATTCACGCACTTGTCAAGAGAACATCCCTGGTCATCTGCTGCCTCTGATCTGGAGGACTCACTAAACACAAATATTTATTTTGTGAATTATGTCTGCGTGTGGGAGTGTGCTCCTGGCTATCCGTAAAAAAAAGAAAAGAAAATGGTGCCATTTGATTTGCTTAATGTAAGGAATTTGAAATTATGTATACTTCTACTTTTGATACTTAAGTATGTTTTATGATTTACTTTTGATACGGAAGTATATTTAAAACCAAATACTTTTACACAAGTAGTATTTTACTGGTTAACTTTTACTTTTACTAGTCATTTTCTATTAAGGTATCTTTAATTTTAATCAAGTATGACAAGTGGGTACTTTTTCCACCTCTGCAATTGAGTGCATGAAATGCAGACATGATAAAAGTGCTGACATTTGTTTTGGTTGAAGTTGAATTGAACAGTAGAAAATAATAAGAATGGAGAAAGACTTAAATTGGCAAAATCACTTAGAGTGTATGTGTTGCCACCCTAGGATCACTCACTACTCATAAAGCACCCTAGGATCACTCACTACTCATAAAGCACCCTAGGATCACTCACTACTCATAAAGCACCCTAGGATCACTCACTACTCATAAAGCACCCTCAGATCACTCACTACTCATAAAGCACCCTCGGATCACTCACTACTCATAAAGCACCCTCGGATCACTCACTACTCATAAAGCACCCTAGGGTCACTCACTACTCATAAAGCACCCTAGGGTCACTCACTACTCATAAAGCACCATAGGGTCGCTCACTACTCATAAAGCACCCTAGAATCACATCACTACTCATAAAGCACCCTAGGATCACTCACTACTCATAAAGCACCCTAGGATCACATCACTACTCATAAAGCACAATAGGATCACTCACTACTCACAACTTTTTTTTTTTTTAAATACTGTGATATAATGTTTTGGCCATATCGCCCAGCCCTACTCTTATCTTATGAGCTCAGCCAATACATATTTAATTTAAGAGCACACCGTTACGTTGTACAGCGCCATATTTTCCATTACATCCATCCGTTCTCAGAATAGAAACACCATAATATTAATCAAATTAATTCAGCCAAATTTATTAAAATCAATCCCATATACTATGTTATTACAAAAAAGGATTTAAATTCTCTGGTAATGCCAATATGGAAGTCTACCAAATGCTTCTCAAAGATGCCCTCTTTTTGTTTTATTTCAGAAATGGAGCCCAGGGGTTACATTTTTATTAATCTTATAAACTTATTCTCCTGTGTTTGCCCCCCATTTACTGGTAAATCCCCCATAGTAATATTTCCTCTATCATAACCCTCAACGATACCTTCCCCCATTTCCACCCCCCATGCACCTGAAAACCCTACACCCTCACAAACCCCACTAAAATAGTTTCAACCATTTCTGGCAACCCTGTTCAGCTTTCACACTAGAGTTAGGCTAGGCAGTAGACTTGTAGTCAGCTGATGATCTGTGAGGTGATAACATTTTTATTTCCTTTGTGATTGGTCAAAAACTGTAAACAACTTGTCAAGTCATGTGCTCCAGTTCTTGTAGACACTGTAACAAGCACATTTGTAATATGCTGAAAAGTGACCAAGCAAAGTTGATATTTTCTGGGCCATCTTTGACTTTGTTTATTTGCGTATTATGCCATATATATATATATATATATATATATATATATATATATATATATATATATATATATATATATATATCTGTGGAATAAAGACTGATATTTCTGTGGAAGGCTAATATTGGCTGATAAGATCGGTCGGGCTCTAACAAAAAGATCCTATTCATCAACATATTTGAATCTTACTGTGCCTTGTCCTCTCATGGTCTTCATTGGGGTATGGTGGGAGTAGACTGCTCCCCTCATCTTCGCTCTCGCTGCCCTCCGAGGTGTTGGGGGAGGTGTCAGCCTGCTGCTGAGGGGGCTGGGGGTGTGGGTGCTGTTTCCTCTCTCCCCTCTGGGGGGCACACTCCCCGTTCTGGGAGGGACTAGACACCTCCTGGGTCTTTTTGACTTTGAAGAACACAGGCGACAGTGGTGTGTTCTCCATAGGCCTGGACAGAGAAGACACATTGGTACAATCTAATCAGTATGTAGGTAAGCTGTATGTCTTGCGGTGAAAATCCCTGACTCATGTCACCTTTTCCTGGCGGTCCCCTTCACAGGGGTCTTGTGTAGTTTGGGCTCAGCCTTGGTCTCGATGGGGTGGTTCCACAGCTTGTGCTTTTGGAGGCTGACCTTAGTGGCAAACACCGCCTTACAGTCCGGACAGCCATGACTCAACCTCTCTGCTAGGGTCACCTGAGAGACATAGGAAGAAAGAGGGAGGAGGTCAAATGGAGAAAGATATTGATGCATCTAAAGTACAAAATCTAATTCAACAGGTGCAATAAATATATCAGAGATAGTGGGGGACAGATGGAAAAGACGAAGGGGGTGAGGAGGGACGATGTGGGCGAGGAGAGAGATGATGTGGTGTCTTACCCCCTGGCAGCGTTGGTAGTGGTATTTGAGACCGTAGATGCTGGGGAACTCTAACCAGCAGCCTGAGCCAGGACACGTTACCCTGGACCTCTTCTTAAACTCCTCCTTCCACTGGACCATCATGTTAGCCTGCAGAGAGGGAGCTAGATGATATACACATGCCTTTCACACACTCCTACATAGGAAGTAGGGATTGGAAGGGATAGTAGATACTTACAGGGATACTCCTGAGCTCCTGCTCTTCAGGACGCCCCTTCTTCTTTCCCTCCCCTCTTTCACTACAGGGTGTACCTGAGAGAGAGATAACAGGGTTTAGTCAGATAACTATTTACTGTATCATTGGTTTAATTCACAACCCACACAGCTCCCTCCTTTCACAGGCATAGAACCCCCCCCCTCAGAAAAATGTATGTTTTTGTACCAATTACTGTAGAACAAACCATAGATGGAAAACACTTGATAGTAGTGATTGGTGGAAAATCGATCCAGTTGCACTCCATGTTCAGAAGTTTGGGGTCACTTAGAAATGTACTTGTTTTAGAAAGAAAAACACATTTTCTGGTCCATTAAAATAACTCAGTTGTGCACTGGGACCTCCCACTCCTCTTTATATTCTGGTTAGAGCCAGTTTGACTGACGAGTTTCAGAAGAAAGTTATTTGTTTCTGGCCATTTTGACCTTCTAACACTCTAATCTGATGCTCCAGATACTCAACTAGTCTAAAGAATGCCAGTTTTATTGCTTCTTTAATGCTTCTTTAATCAGGACAAGCTGTGCTAACATAAATGCAAACGGGTTTTCTAATGATCAATTAGCCTTTTAACATGATACACTTGGATTAGCTAACACAACGTGTCATTGGAACACAGGAGTGATGGTTTTTGATAATGGGCCTCTGTACGCCTATGTAGATATTCCATACAAAATCTGCCTTTTCCAGTTACAATAGTCATTTACAACATTAACAATGTCTACACTGTATTTCTGACCAATTTGATGTTATTTTAATGGACAAAAAATGTGCTTTTCTTTCAAAAACAAGGACATTTCTAAGTGACCCCAAATTTCTGAAAGTCCCTGGCCATTCTCAGCCCTACTTCATAGTCTTGGTCACAGGGGCACAGATTAATTTTCACATGCTTGGAAAATACCTACTTAGCAACAGAGCAATAGTCAAGTCAATATACAATAAACAGTGTAGGTGCAGCTATGGCAGCAGGATTAAGACTGTTTAGCTGTGTGAGTGTGTGTGCGTATACATGCGTGTCAGTGTGTGAGTGCAACAGCGTGTGAGTGTGTGTGTAAAGGCCATTTGATGAGCCAAATAAATCCCCTATACATCACCACAACCTCTGACAAAGAACATAGAGGATTCTCTCTCTCGACATATACCGCTAACATCACTTTCTCCTCATCTCTCTTTTCCCACTCCCGACACTCTCTCTTTACCTCTCATTCCTTCTCTCTCCTTCTCTTTTCCCACTCCCGACACTCTCTCTTTACCTCTCATTCCTTCTCTCTCCTTCTCTTTTCCCACTCCCGACACTCTCTTTACCTCTCATTCCTTCTCGCTCCTTCTCTTTTCCCACTCCCGACACTCTCTTTACCTCTCATTCCTTCTCTTTTCCCACTCCCGACACGCTCTCTTTACCTCTCATTCCTTCTCTTTTCCCACTCCCGACACTCTCTCTTTACCTCTCATTCCTTCTCTCTCCTTCTCTTTTCCCACTCCCGACACTCTCTTTACCTCTCATTCCTTCTCTCTCCTCACTCCCGACACTCTCTTTACCTCTCTCCTTCTCTTTTCCCACTCCCGACACTCTCTCTTTACCTCTCATTCCTTCTCTCTCCTTCTCTTTTCCCACTCCCGACACTCTCTTTACCTCTCATTCCTTCTCTCTCCTCACTCCCGACACTCTCTTTACCTCTCATTCCTCTCTCCTTCTCTTTTCCCACTCCCGACACTCTCTCTTTACCTCTCATTCCTTCTCTCTCCTTCTCCTTTCCCACTCCTGACACGCTCTCTTTACCTCTCATTCCTTCTCTTTTCCCACTCCTGACACTCTCTCTTTACCTCTCATTCCTTCTCTTTTCCCACTCTCGACACTCTCTTTACCACTCATTCCTTCTCTTTTCCCACTCCTGACACTCTCTCTTTACCTCTCATTCCTTCGCTCTCCTTCTCCTTTCCCACTCCCGACACTCTCTCTTTACCTCTCATTCCTTCTCTTTTCCCACTCCCGACACTCTCTCTTTACCTCTCATTCCTTCTCTCTCCCTCTCGTCCCCCTCTGCCTAGGTAAGGAGGGAAGGCAGGTTCATTACGTCTCTCCTTTTCGCCACCACAGTTCCATCTCTGCTCTATCAGCCCTCCTTACACTCCATTATGCTACACTATAGTATGAGGTGAGCGGGATGGGGGAGGATGGGGTCAAAGGGGGAGACCTACACAATGCACTCTAACAGATACACCACCATTCAGACGGGGAAGAGTGTAGAGGAGGTGAGGAAAGAGACAGAGGGGAGGATGTAGAGGAAAAGGAAGAGAGGATGGAGAATGGGAGACTCGCCTGTCCTACTTTGTCCATCCAACCATGTCCCAGGCTAGTTCCAGTCTAAAGATCCTGACAATTACATCCAGTCACCTTTTCACATTTTGAATAATACAATTATACATGTGCTTTATGATTTGTGTGTGACCCTAGGGTGGAAACACATATATTCTAAATGATTTCAAAATGGGTCTTTCTCCATTCTGATTGGTTTATACTGTTCAACTTCAACCTAAAATAATTTCCTGCATTTCCTGCCCTCATTTGAGATAATTTCCACACTGCCACGTTATGGGCAAAAATACTAGGCTTTATTTTTAAACAAATGTTGCAATTGCGATTTAGATCAAAACACTTGTGACCTTTAGGAATCATGTAAATATGTTTATTATAATTCTATAGTTAGAATATAATAGTGGACACTTTGAACACAGTGTTGTTTGGCATGACAACGAATGAAAACGCCATGGACAAGTTATTGTGATAGGGTAGGAACCAAAGTGATGTTCAGTGTTTCCTAGGGGGACCCTACAGTTTTTGGCTACATTAAATCTTTATTAATGTAGCCAACATATTCATGCCTCGCCTATTCCTCTTTAATATAGAAGATACTGTTGCACAAACAACATGCTGATTTAGGCCTCTGCCAGTACTGGTATCAGGTTGTATTAACTAGCTACGTTTGCTAGCCAGCTAACTAGTGATTAGCATTAGTGGCTAACACGATGTAGCTTAACTTGCTAAGAAATTACAAACTAGCTGTTTGCAGATGTAAGAAACACAAACTAATATTGTAATTATAGAACGCAAGTGGATTTATATTAAGATCAAAGTGGAAACATCGTTGTCATCAACATTGTTGATCAATGTTGATCACAAGTGTCTCCATGTGCTGCATTGACCATGCAGACTGATCACAAGTGTCTCCATGTGCTGCGTTGACCATGCAGACTGATCACAAGTGTCTCCATGTGCTGCATTGACCATGCAGACTGATCACAAGTATCTCGTGGACAAGCAACAACAAATGCACTCCTTGAGTGACGGGGTGGGACTAGGTCTGTGTGGAAAGCGCCGTGGAGAGAGAGAGAGAGAGAGACAGAGGAGAGGGATGACTCAAGTAGCAGAGTTAACTATAAAGATGGACGTTACACACAGCGTATCACATTTAACAAACCAAACATTCAAATACCGTTATAGAAGGTAAAGTAAAAACCCAAACCGGTCCGTGCATCACTACCGGTATATAGTAAAATACGGTATACCACCCAGCCCTACAGTCACCTACTCAACGTCCACTAGCTTGACAGTCCTGAATCAAATAACAGCCCTTGACTGTACTATGAACAGAGAGCTCACATCTAGATCTGGGCCATTTTCTGTCTGAAAGGATTACAGAAGATTTCCTTGACTGTACTATGAACGCAGAGCTCACATCTAGATCTGGGCCATTTTCTGTCTGAAAGCATTACAGAAGATTTTTTATTTAACTAGGCAAGTCAGTTAGGAACAAATTATTATTTACAATGACGGCCTACCAAAAGGCAAAAGGTGATGGTTGCAGGGATTAAAAATAGCAACACAACATGGTACAAATATTATTGGGCACAGACAACAGCACAAAGGGCAAGAAGGTAGACAACACAATACATCACAAGAAGCAGCCACAACTGTCAGTAAGAGTGTCCATGATTGAGTCTTTAACTGAAGAGAATGAGATGAAACAGGGTTAGAGGATTTCAGTTGAACTGATTTGAGTTCATGTGATTATTATTTACACTGAAACACCACTTGACAGCACAGGGATTTTCCTCTCAGTAAACACAAGGAGGATAAACATGTCAGCTTTGATTGGGTACTGATGGTAATGATGCAGAAAAACTGATGATATTCTTTGTGCAAAAACATTTGCCCATTAGCTCTCTCAACTATTGCTGTCGAATACTGTTTGCACACACAGGCACCCTCTCACTAATATGCTACATACACACCCATTCACACACAGGCACCCTCTCACTAATATGCTACATACACACCCATTCACGCACACCCACCTCACATAAACAGTGGAAAGGGTGTGTGTTGCAGCAGGAGAGGTGATTCATTCAAACGGTGCAGCTCTTGAGCTGGGAGGAAATTGAGCATTTTAATTGCTGTCTTGGAAAATAAAGGCCTCTTAAAAAAAATGTTATAATTAATGAATTTCATTATTGGGTAAGAGATGTTCCTGTTGCTATGGGAATAAGACCCACCTCTCTTAGCTACTACCTACCACCATTTCCTGATGAAACCCCCCTCCCTCCCTCCCCCCCACACACACACACACACACACACACACAAACAGAGCTAAAACACACACACACTGACATACAAACACACTCATACACACACACTCACCATCTTCGTCAAAACACAATGCCTACTTTCACACACCAGACACACACTACCCTCCCAGCTGTCTAAGGCTGCAGCTGCACATTGCTCAACATCTCTGGAGAGAGAAGAGAGGATAGAAGAGAAGTGAGGAGAAAAGAAAAGGGAAGGTATGAACAGAGAGGAGGAGGGGAGATGAGAGAAGAGAGGATAGAAGAGAAGTGAGGAGAAAAGAAAAGGGAAGGTATGAACAGAGAGGAGATGAGAGAAGAGAGGATAGAAGAGAAGTGAGGAGAAAAGAAAAGGGAAGGTATGAACAGAGAGGAGGAGGGGAGATGAGAGAAGAGAGGATAGAGGAAGTGAGGAGAAAGAAAAGGGAAGGTATGAACAGAGAGGAGGAGGGGAGATGAGAGAAGACAACATTGGTGTGGAGGAGAAAAAAGGAGTCAGGCCCCAGGAGCATTGCCAGCTGCCTTATGATCTCAATTAACCCATGTGTCCCTAGTTACGCCGCCTGCTACCACTTTCCCTGAGCACACACACACACAGCTGTCTGATTTGACTTGTTACGGTGCAATAAATAGTTAAAAACACAGCGACTAGGAAATACACACACCACAGCAACACTGCTATAACAGAAAGCAACCCCTTGTTTTCCCTTTGACACATAGGAGCCTTTGTCTGTCTGGACTCAGAAGTTTGTAAACAGACACTCAGACAGTTTAGAACAAATGGCTCACTCCCAAGCCCAGCAAAGAGCATATCTGCGACTGATGCATGTACATACAGTACGGTACATTATAATCATATGTGGATCTACTGTTTCACACAGTACAGTCAGTCATTCTAGCCTCATAGTGACGAGGCTGTGTGGAACAGCTGGGCCTAACAGTTGTCTTCTCACTCTCTCTCCAGCTGGACACCAATTCTTCACACCTTTTCTTTCTATACACTTCACTTCCTCTTTCTTTCTCTTCTAGCAACCGTCCTGTCACTAGAGCTGTTTCCATCAGCTCCTCCGGTAAATGTTCCTGGTCGTCAACATTTAGAAAGCCAGCATGGACAGAACACAGTTTATCGTCATCATTTGTCGCAATAAAGAAAGTTGGACAAAAGAAAAATCCTGTCCAACGGATAAAAATGTGATCTTTAGAAAACGTCTCCTATATCTGCCGTTTCCATTACACGCGTTGCTAGGATTTTCTGTCGAATAAACCTGGGTCATGGAAACCTGCCTAGTCTCTTGATCCTCTCTTTCCCCATCTCCTTCCTTTTCCCTCTGACATATTATAACAATCCTCTCTGTCTGTCTCCCACCTCTTCCCCGTCTCTCCTGCTCTCTCCCCCTCTTTTATCTCTCTCTCTCCTTTTTTCTCTCTGACATCTGTCGCTCCCTGGCCTGTTTTCAGACAGTAGGAACACACTAACATTACAGCTGCTCAGACAGTCACTTCAGGTAGCCCAGAAACATTCACTTTTCCACTCTGGCTGAAGGCCCTCTTTCTCTCACTCTCACTCTCACACACACTCTCTCACACACACACACACACACACACACACACACTACTTCTCCATTCGATAGCACAAAGTTCATTACAAAGCATTCTATTTGAGCCAAGAATCCACAAATAGCCAAGCTCAGTTGTGGGGGTATCTTGTTACCAAAGAAGGTATGTCACACTAAAAACGGCAGAATCAACAGAAAACCCAATACTCAATGATTTCTGCTGTGTAATTGTGCATTCTGAATGGGCTCTTAGGACATTGATTCTAGAGCACATCATTCTACAGTTATGAAAGATAAACCTTTTCTATCTAAGTTCTGTTGATTCTATCAGCCTACAGTGTTTTGTGGACACCACATAGGAGCTGTTGAAGCAAAATAAACCCCACATTGCTCTGAGAGAGATGAATTCCTAGACAGTTTACCAAGTAGGTCTACTACATTATTAGGAGCAAGACTAAAATGCTTTAACTAGCTGCTGTTCAGGTTATTATTCATTACATACATTAGGATCAAGACTAAATGGCTTTAACTAGCTGTTGTTCAGGTTATTATTCATTACATACATTAGAATCAAGACTAAAAGGCTTTAACTAGCTGTTGTTCAGGTTATTATTCATTACATACATTAGGATCAAGACTAAAAGGCTTTAACTAGCTGTTGTTCAGGTTATTATTCATTACATACATTAGGATCAAGACTAAATGGCTTTAACTAGATGTTGTTCAGGTTATTAATCATTACATACATACAGTTGAAGTCGGAAGTTTACATACAACTTAGCCAAATACATTTAAACTCAGTTTTTCACAATTCTTGACATTTAATCCTAGTAAAAATTCCCTGTTTTAGGTCAGTTAAGATCCCCACTTTATTTTAAGAATGTGAAATGTCAGAATAATAGTAGAGAGAATGATTTATTTCAGCTTTTATTTATTTCATCACATTCCCAGTGGGTCAGAAGTTTACATACACTCAATTAGTATTTGGTAGCACTGATTTCTTTTGATTTCTTTTGATTTTCCCATAATGTCAAGAAAAGAGGCACTGAGTTTGAAGGTAGGCCTTGAAATACATCCACAGGTACACCTCCAATTGACAAAAAATGATGTCAAGTAGCCTATCAGAAGCTTCTAAAGCCATGACATCATTTTCTGGAATTTACCAAGCTGTTTAAAGGCACAGTCAATTTAGTGTATGTAAACTTCTGACCCACTGGAATTGTGATACAGTGAATTATAAGTGAAATAATCTGCCTGTAAACAATTGTTGGAAAAATTACTTGTGTCATGCACAAAGTAGATGTCCTAACCGACTTGCCAAAACTATAGTTTGTTACCAATGAATTTGTGGAGTAGTTGAAAAACGAGTTTTAATGACTCCAACCTAAGTGTATGTAAACTTCCGACTTCAACTGAATTATATTTTTCTACAAACATATTATTACATAATGGCGGCAGGTAGCCTGGCGGGTAGGAGCGCTGCTGGATCATTCCTGAGCCTACAAGGTAAAAATCTGTCTTTCTGCCCTTGAGTGCCGATGATGTGAATGTCTGATTCAGAGAGGAAGACACATTTTGGTTTATGGCATTCCCTAGCTTTCCCCTTTCCTATTATCAATGTACCAGACCTGGGCTCAAATACTATTTCAAATAATCTCATTTACTTTTACATACATTTGAAGTAAATATTCAGATAGTTTTCCTTTGAAAAGACAAGTAGTTGAATATTTGAATGTATTTGGAAATACACTTGGAAAATATAAAAAAATTCTCAAATACACCGAGTCAAATACAGAGCATTCGGAACGTTTTCAGACCCGTTTTCCACATTTTACTACATAACAGCCTCATTCTAAAATGGAGTCAATTACCTTTTTTTCCTCATCAATCTATACACAATATCCCATAATGACAGGTTTATACATTTTTGCAAATGTATTGATAATAAAATACACACTCCCGGGTGGTGCAGTGGTTAAGGGTGCTGTACTGCAGCGCCAGCTGTGCCACCAGAGACTCTGGGTCTCTGGGTAACCGGCCACGACCAGGAGGTCCGTGGGGCGACGCACAATTGGCCTAGCGTCGTCCGGGTTAGGGAGGGTTTGGCCAGTAGGGAAATCCTTGTCTCATCGCACACCAGCGACTCCTGTGGCGGGCCGGGCGCAGTGCACGCTAACCAAGGTGGCCAGGTGCACGGTGTTTGATCCGACACATTGGTGCAGCTGGCTTCCGGGTTGGAGGGCGCTGTGTTAAGAAGCAGTGCGGCTTGGTATTGGAGGTCGCATGACTTTCAACCTTCGTGTCTCCCGAGCCCGTACGGGAGTTGTAGCGATGAGACAAGATAGAGTTGGATACCACGAAATTGGGGAGAAAAAGGGATAAAAAAAATAAAAGTTGCTGGGAGTTTATACATGGAGTGTGCGACTTTCTTAGAAAAATAAAAAATAAAATAAAATAGAGAAATACCTTATAAGTATGCAGAACCTTTGCTATGAGACTCGAAATGTAGCTCCGGTGCATCCTGTTTCCATTGATCATCATTGAGATGTTTTTACAACTTGATTGGAGTCGACCTGTGATAAATTCAATTGATTGGACATGATTTGGAAAGGCACACACCTGTAAGGTCCCACACAGTTGACAGTGCATGTCAGAGAAAAAACCAAGCCATGAGGTCGATGGAATTGTCTGTAGAGCTTTGAGACAGGATTGTGTCGAGGCACAGATCTGGGGAAGGGTACCAAAACATTTATGCAGCATTGAAGGTCCCCAAGAACACAGTGGCCTCCATCAATCTTAAATGTAAGAAGTTTGGAAGCACAAAGACTCTTCCTAGAGCTGGCCGCACGGCCAAACTCAGCAATCAGGGGAGAAGGGCCTTGGTCAGGGAGAACCAAGAACCCGATGGTCAGTCTGATAGAGCTCCAGAGTTCCTCTGTGGATTTTTTTAAATTCACCTTTAACTATTTAAGTCAGTTAAGAACAACTTATTATTTACAATTACGGCCTATCGGGGAACAGTGGGTTAACTGCCTTGTTCAGGGGTAGAACAACACATTTTTACCTTGTCAGCTCGGGGATTTGATCTAGCAACCTTTCTGTTACTGGCCCAACGCTCTAACCGCTACGCTACCTGCCTAGTGGTTTGTTCAGGCATTACACATTCTCAAGTCTGAAGCAGATCTGCACCTTTTAAACATTATTTGATTAATATTATGATAATTATCGTTATCAAATGAAAAAATATATAGATATTGTGATAATTGATTTGTCATATCGCCCAGCCCTATTGGTCGTTGTCCTGTTGGAAGGTGAACCGTCGCCCCAGTCTGAGGTCCTGAGTGCTCTGGAGCAGGTTTTCATCAAAGATCTCTCTGTACTTTGCTCCGTTCATCTTTCCCTTGATCCTGAGTAGTCTCCCAGTGCCTGCTGCTGAAGAACATCCCCACAGCATGATGCTGCCACCACCATGCTTAACCGTAGGGTTGGTGCCAGGTTTGCTCCGGATGTGAAGCTTGGCATTCAGGCCAAAGAGTTCAATCTTGGTTTCATTAGACCAGAGAACCTTGTTTCTCATGGTCTGTAGAGTCCTTTAGTTGCCTTTTGGCAAACTCAAAGCGGGCTGAAATGTGCCTTTTTGTCACGAATATTACCGAAGGTGACTCCCCTTCTTGTTCGGGTGGCGCTCGGCGGTCGTCGTCGCCGGTCTACTAGCTGCCACCGATCCTTTGTTCTGTGTTCGTTTGTTTTTGTCTAATTGGTTTCACCTGTTTCTTGTTTTGTTATTAGGGTGGGGTTATATACAGTGCCTTGCGAAAGTATTCGGCCCCCTTGAACTTTGCGACCTTTTGCCACATTTCAGGCTTCAAACATAAAGATATAAAACTGTATTTTTTTGTGAAGAATCAACAACAAGTGGGACACAATCATGAAGTGGAACGACATTTATTGGATATTTAAAACTTTTTTAACAAATCAAAAACTGAAAAATTGGGCGTGCAAACTTATTCAGCCCCCTTAAGTTAATGGTTTGTAGCGCCACCTTTTGCTGCGATTACAGCTGTAAGTCGCTTGGGGTATGTCTCTATCAGTTTTGCACATCGAGAGACTGACATTTTTTCCCATTCCTCCTTGCAAAACAGCTCGAGCTCAGTGAGGTTGGATGGAGAGCATTTGTGAACAGCAGTTTTCAGTTCATTCCATAGATTCTCGATTGGATTCAGGTCTGGACTTTGACTTGGCCATTCTAACACCTGGATATGTTTATATTTGAACCATTCCATTGTAGATTTTGCTTTATGTTTTGGATCATTGTCTTGTTGGAAGACAAATCTCCATCCCAGTCTCAGGTCTTTTGCAGACTCCATCAGGTTTTCTTCCAGAATGGTCCTGTATTTGGCTCCATCCATCTTCCCATCAATTTTAACCATCTTCCCTGTCCCTGCTGAAGAAAAGCAGGCCCAAACCATGATGCTGCCACCACCATGTTTGACAGTGGGGATGGTGTGTTCAGCTGTGTTTCTTTTACGCCAAACATAACGTTTTGCATTGTTGCCAAAAAGTTCAATTTTGGTTTCATCTGACCAGAGCACTTTCTTCCACATGTTTGGTGTGTCTCCCAGGTGGCTTGTGGCAAACTTTAAACGACACTTTTTATGGATATCTTTAAGAAATGGCTTTCTTCTTGCCACTCTTCCATAAAGGCCAGATTTGTGCAATATACGACTGATTGTTGTCCTATGGACAGAGTCTCCCACCTCAGCTGTAGATCTCTGCAGTTCATCCAGAGTGATCATGGGCCTCTTGGCTGCATCTCTGATCAGTCTTCTCCTTGTATGAGCTGAAAGTTTAGAGGGGCGGCCAGGTCTTGGTAGATTTGCAGTGGTCTGATACTCCTTCCATTTCAATATTATCGCTTCCACAGTGCTCCTTGGGATGTTTAAAGCTTGGGAAATCTTTTTGTATCCAAATCCGGCTTTAAACTTCTTCACAACAGTATCTCGGACCTGCCTGGTGTGTTCCTTGTTCTTCATGATGCTCTCTGCGCTTTTAACGGACCTCTGAGATTATCACAGTGCAGGTGCATTTATACGGAGACTTGATTACACACAGGTGGATTGTATTTATCATCATTAGTCATTTAGGTCAACATTGGATCATTCAGAGATCCTCACTGAACTTCTGGAGAGAGTTTGCTGCACTGAAAGTAAAGGGGCTGAATAATTTTGCAAGCCCAATTTTTCAGTTTTTGATTTGTTAAAAAAGTTTGAAATATCCAATAAATGTCGTTCCACTTCATGATTGTGTCCCACTTGTTGTTGATTCTTCACAAAAAAATACAGTTTTATATCTTTATGTTTGAAGCCTGAAATGTGGCAAAAGGTCGCAAAGTTCAAGGGGGCCGAATACTTTCGCAAGGCACTGTAAGTTCGTTCAGCCCGCTTCTGTTTGTGCGGGCTTGTTCGTATGTATGTGTTCGAGTGGTTTGTGTTTGCTTTTCGGGTTTCTCGCTGTCCTTTATTTTTTCACATTATTTGTTCCTGTGATTTATTTCTGGACATTAAAGAGTGTTTTTCCCGCATTCTTTTGCTCTCTGCGCCTGACTCCACACCTATACACTCATTGAGCGTTACACTTTTACTGAGGAATGGTTTACGTCTGGCCTATCCATATAAAACTGACCATCCTACCGATCCTCGACTTTGGCGATGTCATTTACAAAATAGCCTCCAACACTCTCAACACATTGGATGTAGTCAACAGTGCCATCCGTTTTGTCACCAAAGCCCCATGTCCTTAGCAATGCAATACATAATAGCGTTTGTGATGTCTTCGTCTTTTCGATGTCAGTATTGACTGCTTCGGGCAAACATCCCTAGATTGTCTGGTGATTGAGGGGCGTTCATCAATACCGTGGCACAAACTCAAACTTCCCTAGATTGGCTGGTGCTTGAGGGGCGTTCATCAATACCGTGGCGCAAACTCAAACTTCCCTAGATTGGCTGGTGATTGAGTGGCGTTCATCAATACCGTGGAGCAAACTCAAACTTCCCTAGATTGGCTGGTGATTGAGGGGCGTTCATCAATACCGTGGCACAAACTCAAACATCCCTAGATTGGCTGGTGCTTGAGGGGCGTTCATCAATACCGTGGAGCAAACTCAAACTTCCCTAGATTGGCTGGTGCTTGAGGGGCGTTCATCAATACCGTGGAGCAAACTCAAATTTCCCTAGATTGGCTGGTGCTTGAGGGGCGTTTATCAATACCGTGGCACAAACTCAAACTTCCTGCATGTTCCAAAGAGTGATTTTGCTTCAGATGTTGAAAAAGGTTTGTCGTATTACCAGACTTCGTAGCCACCTGTCTACGGCACAATTTGCACCAAACACTGCTCTGCTCTTTGTCAGACTTCAAAAAGCCAAACCACTTCCAAATTACTGAAACAGTTTAACCCATTTTAATCAATACTTTTTTCATTGAAAGCTGCTCCTTCTCCATGGCTATCACTGCCAATGTTTTCGCCTACATCAATCATTTTTCGTGGTTAATAGTGGCTACTCACGTGAGGTGCTAAGTGTTTAGTGGGCGTATACCTCTCCACGTGCATATTGTCACTTCTCCGCACGTTCCTGCTGCGTCAGAGGTGAAATGGACTGCTGTACCTAATTATTCTATATCGACATTATCAAAAATGAATCTAAACGTTTTTAAATCGTTAAGGGAAGTAATTACCTCAATATTTATTGATATTGATTTATCGCTCAGCCCTAACTAAGCACACCGCAAAGACAACGCAGGAGTGGCTTTAGACAAGTCTCTGATTGTCCTTGAGTGGCCCAGCCAGAGCCCGGACTTGAACCCCATCAAACATCTCTAGAGAGACCTGAAAATAGATGTGCAGCGACGTGCCCCATCCAACCTGACAGAGCTTGAGAGGATCTGCAGAGAAGAATGGGAGAAACACCCCAAATACAGGTGGGCCAAGCTTGTAGCATCATACTCAAGAAGACTTGAGGCTGTAATCACTGCCAAAGGTTCTTCAACAAAGTACTGAGTAAAGGGTCTGTATACTTGCTAAAATGTCTAAAAACCTGGTTTTGCCTTGTCGTTATGGGGTATTATGTGGGGGAAAAAAACTGATTTAATACATTTTAGAATAAGGCTCACAAATCATCCTCCCTCCTTTCCTCCCCACTTCCTCCATCCCCTCATCTTGGCATCAGGGATTATGAGAAGACAAAGGGTTGTCATAGAAACTCAGCAACACCAAACAACAATAACATTTCTCCCCAAAACAAACATTACCAACCTATAACTCAAATCGATTGTAGCTTTGTGTTCTCACCAGGAAGAGAGGAAGAGAGTTGAGAGGAGAAAGGCTTTGAGATAGATGAGGGAGAGTAGAAAGAGAGGAGAGATAATGAGACACAGGGAGAAAGAGAAAGGGAAATATTAAGGGGCAGAAAGAGAGAGTTGCTATAAAAGAGATGCTCGGTCAGCAGAGTCTGTGTGTGGTGGGCTGGAGATGAGGGTTGGTAGCCTGACAGTCCTGTCACTGTTGAACTGCCACCCCCGCATAACCAGCGTCCCACCGCACAGGGGGCACCAGACGAACAGACTGTCTGCTCTGGGGCCCAAAAGTAGGGTGATGTGGCCCCTAGACGCTGATCTAATGACAGTTTTGCTTCCCTGACCTTAATGGTTAAGGTTAGGATTTGGTGAGGGAAAGCTGATCTTAGATTTGTGCCTAAATGCAACTTCTATGCCATAGTCAAGAGACTCTGTTAAAATACTTTCCAAAAAGCAGACTCCCTGCCTTTTGAGGTAATCCTATGATTTCATGTCATCATCGTATTGGCCATACAGCTCTAATGGTGCTACCCTTTTCCCTGGTTAACACCCTATTCCCATGACTCTGGCATGCAGGCACAGACACCCTCTCTGACCACATCCTGTCCTGGTAGCTGTGTGTCGGGTATGGCCGAGTGACAACCCAACCACACCACTTATTCTCAATGAGGATGATGAGAGCACCATGCTGCTTCTGTTACTAAATGAATCCCACTTTGTTTTACATTTACAGTATAAAAACAAGAGGAAAACCACTGGGCCTCTGGGAAAACATAGGATGTATGGAATGTCTCACCCACCCTATACTGCACTTATGACGTTATTTGATGGTTTGTCCTAAACGTTTGTTTCCTGTATATAAAAGTGACAACATAATCTAAAATGTGTGTCTGGGTAGCCTGTATCCAAACTGTTCTAATTCACTTCACAATATCAGTGAAATGTACCAATTCAGTGTGTATCCAGGCTAGTGTCTGGGGACAATAAGCAGTTTGTGAACAGCCACTATAGTAGCTACAGCTGAGAGAACATCAATGGAAACACTGTTAGGAGTATAATGAGGTTCAATAAGTCCCATCACCTCCAGACATTTACTGAACGCTTTGCCTGAGACAGGTTCCATTGGCTTGGCTACGGTATACAGTAGTGTTCAAGACATTAATACAGTATTATTCTACTGGTTGTCCTTTGGTATTCACAGGAAATCTCCAGAAACCATGTGGTAACACTATTTTTATTTGACCTTTATTTAACTAGTCAAGTCAGTTAAGAACAAATTCTTATTACCCATTCTTTCCCATTCTGGCTCTGATTCCCCCCTTCTCTTTCCCTCCCTCATTCCCTTTCCCATTCTGGCTCTGATTCCCACCCTTCTCTTTCCCTCCCTCCTTCCCTCACTTTCCCATTCTGGCTCTGATTCCCAGTGATGTGGGATAACCAGGTGTGGGACTCTTGTCACAATAATTTGAGCCTGAGGGCTCTATTCTCGGCCAGTGTCAAGCCAGCACTGTTAAAGCCACCGATCTCCAATTTTCAAACCCTAGCACCAGGATTCGTAATTTACCTGTCTTAAATGCTTGCGCTGAGGTGGGAGTGTTGGCAATATCTGAGGTGTGTCCTTATAAACAGATACTAAAGTGACAATTACTGTATGTGCTGGAGGAGATATTCAAGACCAACTAGTTGTTTATGGCATGGACAGCCTATCCAGCTGTGATGCACAGTGAATTAAATGAATTCATAATGATCAATACAAATTCAGTCAACAACCCTTGAACTCTATGGGATGCCACAAAGGTTTAAAATAAATAATGCAACTGACAGAGAGCCTAATTTGACATCCATCAAAAAAGACTCGTCCCACTCGTTTACTGGCCAACAACCTACGCAGTAATGATCAATTAGCCGATATAGCAACTATTTAAGATTTTTTTGATTCAATTACATGAGAATATTAGTCACATGCACAGGGTACAGTGATATTCTTATGCTCCGAGCTCCAACAGAGCAGGTCAAAAGCAAAGACAAGTGAATGAAACAATAATAATAATAAATATACACATTTACAACTGTAGAAATGATAAATGTCCATTGGTGGTTGGGGGCAGGGTTCTTGGGGGGAGCAGCCGGGGGAAATGAGGAGTGAAACAATAATGAATAAATATACACTACCGGTCAACAGTTTTAGAACGCCTACAAGGTTTTTCACTATTCTACATTGTAGAATAATAGATGAAGACATCAAAACTATGAAATAATACAATCACGTAACCATAGTATTAAACAAATCAAAATATATCTTCAAATAGCCACCCTTTGCCTTGATGACAGCTTTTCACACGCTTGGCATTCTCTCAACCAACTTCATGAAGTAGTCACCTGGAATGCATTTCAATTAGCAAGTGTGCCTTCTAAAAAGTTAATTTGTGGAATTTGTTTCCGTCCTCAAGCGTTTGAGCCAATCAGTTGTGTTGTGACAAGGTAGGATTGGTATACAGAAGATAGCCCTATTTGGTAAAAGAGCAAGTCCATATTATGGCAAGAACAGTTCAAATAAGCAAAGAAAAATGACAGTCTATCATTACTTCAAGACATGAACGTCAGTCAATATGGAACATTTCAAGAACATGGAAAGTTTCTTCTAGTGCAGTCGCAAAAACCATCAAGTGCTAGGATGAAACTGGCTTTCATGAGGACCGCCACAGGAATGGAAGACCCAGAGTTACCTCTGCTGCAGAGGATAAGTTCATTAGAGTTACCAGCCTCAGAAATTGCAGCCTAAATAAATGCTTCACAGAGTTCAACAGACACATCTCAACATCAACTGTTCAGAGGAGACTGTGTGAATCAGGCATTCATGGTTGAATTGCTGCAAAGAAACCACTACCAAGGACACCAATAATAAGAAGAGATTTGCCGATTAATCGGACATTTTATTTTATTTGAAATAATGACAATTACAACAATACTGAATGAACACTTATTTTAACTTAATATAATACATCAATAAAATCAATTTAGCCTCAAATAAATAATGAAACATGTTCAATTTGGCTTAAATAATGCAAAAACAAAGTGTTGGAGAAGAAAGTAAAAGTGCAATATGTGCCATGTAAGAAAGCTAACGTTTAAGTTCCTTGCTCAGAACATGAGAACATATGAAAGCTGGTGGTTCCTTTTAACCTCTCTGCGCACCGATAGAGCCCCATAAAAAACAACTATTTCAACTAGCACAGGCATAACAAAATCACAAACTGCAATAAAATAAATAGTTTACCTTTGACGATCTTCCTCTGTTTGCAATCCCAATGCTCATTGTTACACAATGAATGGTCTTTTGTTTGATAAAATTAATTTTTATAGCCTAACACGAAACATTTTGTGAACCGCTTGTGTCGTGATTTCCGTCTCATTCCATTTTCGACGACAAATTCGATGTAAATACACACACTAAACGTGACTTTTCCACTCATGTTTGGTTTCATTACAATCAACTGGTTTGTTTGTAACACAACCAAACGTGATGGGTCATTTCGCGGGACGTATTGACTTAAAGAAACCGATTTGAAGACAAGTCATGACATCATTGTGCACCAATGATATGACCGCTGTTTCGTTGATTGACTGTATTTTAACCCAACTACCACTGATCGTCTTGAAATCTAGCTTGGTCGATAGCCATGTGCTGAGGTAAACGGCAATATGTAATGTTTATGTATTGGAAGACCAACCCATGTAGTAAACTCTGGCGTAAAGAGGGTCATTCGCCATTGAAGTTTCATACCGGAAGGTGCAACGCATGTTACGCATGTTTGGTGAAGCACATCTTCAGCTGTTTATATATCAATCAGGCGACTAAGTCAGGGAAAGCTAAATCTAAGTCTAGATATAGATGTACACACAATTTTAGAAGAAACAGAGATTGTTGGAGGACGATTCATTTAGCTAGCATAGCTTTGATTCCCAAATGGAGGAATATTTTTTGAACGGAGAGGACATTGTTTTGGACTGGTAAGTTCTTCTCATGCTAATGCCATTGTTTGAAATTAATAATATAAAATATAATGTGATTTTTAAATTTGTTAGTAGCAATATATAAAAATGTAATGTCATGAAATGTGAGATGCGTGTGTTTGCCGCTCCACCCCACCCCACCCTCACATGAAATAGCCTATTTGAGGCTGTTGAGGGGATGGCAGGCCCACAACAATGGCCAAAGTCAAATGGAGACAGTAGATACAGCTGGTCTGTTGTAATATAATAAAGACATTAGATCTAGCTGGTCTGTCATAATATAATAGAGACAGTAGATCTAGCTGAAATGTCGTAATATAAAATAGACAGTAGATCTAGCTGGTTTGTCATAATATAAATGAGACAGTAGATCTAGCAGGTCTATAATAATATATTCAACCTTATGTTCCCTGTACTCATATATATATATATATATATATATATATATATATATCTGTTTATTATACCTGTTGATACAGGGCTCATATGTGAAACTATTCTAACTGAAAATTTTCTTTCACAGTGACACTGACTCCGAATGGCAGCCCCCAGGGCCAAGGTTTCCATCCCCCACTGAAGCTGGTTCATCCAGCTCCTGCCACAAGTGGTGTTCATCTGCCTAAATGTATTTCTGCAGGTATGGATGTGCCTCAGGGTCAAAAGGGCACAGCATGGAGGCGTCGCTGTGTTCTTTGCAAAATGAAGTCCCCCATCACCTGCACCACATGCTTGGTGACCCTCTGCTTTACAGCAGAAAGAGACTGCTATGACACCTGGCATCAGCTGCACAATATTGTGTAGGACTGAGGACTGAGGATCTTCCAAATATTGAAAGTGTTATTTTATAAATGTATATCTTTTTTTTCATGTTTTTTCTCCATTTTTTGGGTGTGTGTGTTAGAATACCATTTTGGTATTTTGTATATAGTTATTTCATTCAACAATGTATAACTTCAACAATTTGGTCACTTGGGTAAATTTGGCTACTTGTGTGGGGCACCTGGGTGACTTCATGATAAATGTCATGTAGCACACTCATTTTGGAAGTTATCATTCTGAAACATTGCACAAGTACTGTTGCCTTCATGTTTTTCACTGAAATTGTCCCCATCATCCTATCTGAATGTTTGTTTTGTCTTGTTCATTTTAAAGATGATGATACAACAATAAAAATATGTATGTTTTTTTCATTGTATTATCTAAACCAGATATATTGTGTTATATTCTCCTACATTCAATTCACATTTACACAAACTTCAGAGTGTTGTCTTTCAAATGAAATCAAGAATATGCATATCCTTGGTTCTGAGCCTGAGCTACAGGCAGTTAGATTTGGGTATGTCTTCAGGCGGAAATGGAAAAAAGTGGGTTGTAAGAGGTTTTAACATGAGTCTTCAATATTCCCAGGTAAGAAGTTTTAGGTTGTAGTTATTATAGGAATTATAGGACTATTTCTCTCTATACCATTTGTATTTCATTAACCTTTGACTATTGGATGTTCTTATAGGCACTTTAGTATTGCCAGTGTGACAGTATAGCTTCCGTCCCTCTCCTCGCTCCTCCCTGGGCTCGAACCAGGAACACATCGACAACAACCACCCTCGAAGCAGCGTTACTCTTGCAGAGCAAGGGGAACAACCACTCAGATGGGTGTGACGTTTGAAACGCTGTTAGCGCTCACCCCGCTAACTAGCTAGCCATTTCACATTGGTTACACCAGCCTAATCTCGGGAGTTGATAGGCTTGAAGTTATAAACAGCTGTCAGAGATTGGGTGCAGAGATGTAGCGGAGTCAGGCACAGGACACAGGTTTTGAACACAACGGAGTTTACTCAAAAAAAAGTCAAGCAAAAATGTCAAATAGAAACATACATACACACTAGCACATACAACAACCACTTAAGACACCAACAATCACGGACAGAACAGAAATGTATGCCAGAGGGTTAAATAAGGAACATGATATGGGAATTGAAACCAGGTGTGTGTAATACACAAAACTAAACTGAAACATGGATTGGTGGTGACTAGAAAGCCGGTGACGTCGACAACAGCTCAATGCTTGAAGCACAACGAAGAGCTGCTGGCAAATCGCACAAAAGTGCTGTTTGAATGAATGCTTGCGAGCCTGCTGGTGCCTACCATCGCTCAGTCAGACTGCTCTATCAAATCATAGACTTAATTATAACATAATAACACACAGAAATACGAGCCTTAGGTCATTAATATGGTCGAATTCGGAAACTATCATCTCGAAAACAAAATGTTTATTCTTTCAGTGAAATACGGAACTGTTCTGTATTTATCTAACGGGTGGCATCCATAAGTCTAAATATTCCTGTTACATTGCACAACCTTTAATATTATGTCATAATTCCGTAAAATTCTGGCAAATTTGTTCACAATGAGCCAGGCGGCCCAAACTGTTGCATTTACCCTGACTCTGCGTGCAATGAACGCAAGAGGAGTGACACAATTTCACCTGGTTAATATTGCCTGCTATCCTGGATTTCTTATAGCTAAATATGCAGGTTTAAAAATATATACTTCTGTGTATTGATTTTAAGAAAGGCATTGATGTTTATGGTTATGTACAGTCGTGCAACGATTGTGTTTTTTTCGCAAATGCGCTTTTGTTAAATCATCCCCCGTTTGGTGAAGTTGGCTGTCTTTGTTAGAAAGAAATAGTCTTCACAGAGTTTGCAATGAGCCAGGCGGCCCAAACTGCTGCATATACCCTGACTCTGTTGCAAGAGAAGTGACACATTTTCCCTAGTTAAAATAAATGAATGTTAGCAGGCAATATTAACTAAATATGCAGGTTTAAAAATATATACTTGTGTATTGATTTTAAGAAAGGCATTGAGGTTTATGGTTAAGTACACATTGGAGCAACGACAGTACATTTTCACGAATGCGCATCGCATCGATTATATGCAACGCAGGACACGCTAGATAAACTAGTAATATCATCAACCACTAGTTATAACTAGTGATTATCATTGATTGATTGATTGTTTTTTTATAAGATAAGTTTAATGCTAGCTAGAAACTTACCTTGGCTTACTGCATTCACGTAACAGGCAGTCTCGTCGTGGAGTGCAATGTAAAGCAGGTGGTTAGAGCGTTAGACTAGTTAACCGTAAGGTTGCAAGATTGAATCCCCGAGCTGACAAGGTAAAAATCTGTCGTTCTGCCCATGAACAAGTCAGTTAACCCACCGTTCCTGGCCGTCATTGAAAATAACAATGTGTTCTTAACTGACTTGCCTAGTTAAATAAAAAAGGTGTAAAAAAAAAAATATATATATATATATCGGTGTCCAAAAATACAGATTTCCGATTGTTATGAAAACTTGAAATCGGCTGACGTCTATAAGTAATACGCCGTAGAAAGATGCAAAAACAACGTGGAGCTAGCCAGTCGAGTGATGCTAGCTAGCCTTTGATGTCATGACAACTAGAGCCTTGAGGGATAGGAAGAGTTTCACTGCGGGAGAAAGTGAAGTCAGCATGAGTTAAAAGGGGAAAAAAAGGGGTCTGGGAGTAAGGGACCATCTGAAAAGTGTGAGAAAGAAAAATACACTGAACATGTCTGCATTGATTGGAAATATTGGAACATTTGATGAATCTGTGGAACAATGGAGTTGTTGGAGTTCTTACACAGAACGTACACAGTACTTTGTGCCAAGTCGTTTGGCCAACATTTTTGACTGTTATTGGAGGAAAAACATTCAATCTACTGCGCAGCCTAGTAATGCCTGAAAAACCTGGGGATAAATCAGATGATGAAATTGTGACTACCTTAAAAAGGACATTATTCTCCCAAACCAGTAATAATCGTAGAGAGATTCAGGTTTCATAAGAGAAATGAAGAGGAGGGGGAATCAATATCCCAGTTTGTGGCTGTATTGAAACAGTTATCTGAACACTGAGAATTTGGGCGATCAATGAGTGACACTATTCGTGATAGGTTAGTGTGTGGCATGCGCAGCGAGGCAATTCAGAAACGCCTTTTGACTGAGAGTAACTTAACATTGCAGAGAGCAATAGAAGTGAGTACGTCAATGGAAATGGCAAATAAAGACGCACAACAGCTAAGTGCATCGACCAAAGTGCATATGGTGTCTACGGAGTTAAAAAACCAGGCAGGACGTGGCAAGCCACGCTATCGCTGTGGGAAACCAGGTCACAAAGCAGAGGAGTGTTGGTGCAAAGACTTAGTCTTAGACTGCAGAAGTTGTGGAAAAAGGGTCACATCGAACGTGCATGTAAAACAAAAAGACACAATCAAACAAAAGTACTGAACAAAGGAAAAGCGACTTCAGGGAGCACAAAAGGAAAGTGCATAAAATGGAGCACATAGAGGATGAACAAAGTGATACCCTGTCTGAAGGGGAAGAATCTTTGCATGTTTTGTCCATTTCAGACAATGGATACGGGCACTGGGTGACACCGCTACTGGATGGAAACGCAGTACGGATGCAAGTGGACACACTTCAGTGAGAGGAAGCGTGATTGTTACGGTGGAGCTCAACAAACAGAAGGTAAAGATACCGCTCTACATTGTGAAAGGAAACCATCCAGCATTGCTAGGACACACATGGCTGGAAATGACCAAACTAGACTGGTAGGAAATTCACATGGTTGCAAAAGAGGACACAAACCTACAAGGGATACTGAGGAAACAAGCGGATTTGTTCAAACGAGAACTTGGCAGTATGAAGGACATAAAAGTTAAACTGACCATGAAACCAGACAGCAAGCCAAAATGCTTCAAAGCTAGACCTGTCCCATATGCCATAGAACCAAAATATGAAATTGAGATAAACAGACTAGTGGAGTATTGGATCCCGTGGATGTTAGTGAAACAGACTAGTGGAGAATTGGATCCCGTGGATGTTAGTGAAACAGACTAGTGGAGTATTGGATCCAGTGAATGTTAGTAAAACAGACTAGTGGAGAGTGGATAATTGGATCCAGTGAATGTTAGTGAAACAGACTAGTGGAGTATTGAATCCAGTGAATGTTAGTGAAACAGACTAGTGGAGAGTGGAGTATTGGATCCAGTGAATGTTAGTGAAACAGCCTAGTGGAGAGTGGAGAATTGGATCCAGTGAATGTTAGTGAAACAGACTAGTGGAGAGTGGATAATTGGATCCAGTGAAAGTTAGTGAAAAAGACTAGTGGAGAGTGGAGTATTGGATCCAGGGAATGTTAGTGAAACTGCCTAGTGGAGTATTGGATCCAGGGAATGTTAGTGAAACAGACTAGCTGAGAGTGGAGTATTGGATCCAGGGAATGTTAGTGAAACAGACTAGTGGAGAGTGGATAATTGGATGCAGTGAATGTTAGTGAAACAGACTAGTGGAGAGCGGATAATTGGATCCAGTGAATGTTAGTGAAACAGACTAGTGGAGAGTGAAGAATTGGATCCAGTGAATGTTAGTGAAACAGACTAGTGGAGTATTGGATCTAGTGAATGTTAGTGAAACAGACAGGTGGAGAGTGGAGTATTGGATCCAGGGAATGTTAGTGAAACAGACAGGTGGAGAGTGAAGAATTGGATCCAGTGAATGTTAGTGAAACAGACTAGTGGAGAGTGGAGAATTGGATCCAGTGAATGTTAGTGAAACAGACTAGTGGAGTATTGGATCCAGTGAATGTTAGTGAAACAGACAGGTGGAGAGTGGAGTATTGGATCCAGGGAATGTTAGTGAAACAGACTAGTGGAGAGTGGAGAATTGGATCCAGTGAATGTTAGTGAAACAGACTAGTGGAGAGTGGAGAATTGGATCCAGTGAAAGTTAGTGAAACAGACTAGTGGAGAGTGGATAATTGGATCCAGTGACATTTAGTGAAACAGACTAGTGGAGAGTGGAGTATTGGATCCAGTGAATGTTAGTGAAACAGACTAGTGGAGTATTGGATCCAGGGAATGTTAGTGAAACAGACTAGTGGACTATTGGATCCAGGGAATGTTAGTGAAACAGACTAGTGGAGAGTGGATAATTGGATCCAGTGAATGTTAGTGAAACTGACTAGTGGAGTATTGGATCCAGTGAATGTTAGTGAAACAGACTAGTGGAGAGTGGAGAATTTGATCCAGTGAATGTTAGTGAAACAGACTAGTGGAGTATTGGATCCAGGGAATGTTAGTGAAAAAGACTAGTGGAGAGTGGAGTATTGGATCCAGTGAAAGTTAGTGAAACAGACTAGTGGAGAGTGGAATATTGGATCCAGTGAATGTTAGTGAAACAGACTAGTGGAGTATTGGATCCAGTGAATGTTAGTGAAACAGACTAGTGGAGAGTGGAGAATTGGATCCAGTGAATGTTAGTGAAACAGACTAGTGGAGAGTGGAGTATTGGATCCAGTGGATGTTAGTAAAACAGCCTAGTGGAGTATTGGATCCAGTGAATGTTAGTGAAACAGACTAGTGGAGAGTGGAGTATTGGATCCAGTGAATGTTAGTGAAACAGACTAGTGGAGTATTGGATCCAGTGAATAATAGTGAAACAGACTAGTGGAGTATTGGATCCAGTGAATGTTAGTGAAACATACTTTTGGAGTATTGGATCCAGGGAATGTTACTGAAACAGACTCGTGGAGAGTGGAGAATTGGATCCAGTGAATGTTAGTGAAACAGAATAGTGGAGAGTGGAGTATTGGATCCAGTGAATGTTAGTGAAACAGACTAGTGGAGAGTGGAGTATTGGATCCAGTGAATGTTAGTGAAACAGACTAGTGGAGTATTGGTTCCAGTGAATGCTAGTGAAACAGACTAGTGGAGAGTGGAGTATTGGATCCAGTGAATGTTAGTGAAGCAGACTAGTGGAGTATTGGATCCAGTGAATGTTAGTGAAGCAGACTAGTGGAGAGTGGAGTATTGGATCCAGTTAATGTTAGTGAAACAGACTAGTGGAGAGTGGAGTATTGGATCCAGTGAATGTTAGTGAAACAGACTAGTGGAGAGTGGAGTATTGTGTCCAGTTAATGTTATTGAAACAGACTAGTGGAGTATTGGATCCAGTGAATGTTAGTGAAACAGACTAGTGGAGAGTGGAGTATTGGATCCAGTGAATGTTAGTGAAACAGACTAGTGGAGAGTGGAGTATTGGATCCAGTGAATGTTAGTGAAACAGACTAGTGGAGTATTGGATCCAGTGAATAATAGTGAAACAGACTAGTGGAGTATTGGATCCAGTGAATGTTAGTGAAACATACTTTTGGAGTATTGGATCCAGGGAATGTTACTGAAACAGACTCGTGGAGAGTGGAGAATTGGATCCAGTGAATGTTAGTGAAACAGAATAGTGGAGAGTGGAGTATTGGATCCAGTGAATGTTAGTGAAACAGACTAGTGGAGAGTGGAGTATTGGATCCAGTGAATGTTAGTGAAACAGACTAGTGGAGTATTGGTTCCAGTGAATGCTAGTGAAACAGACTAGTGGAGAGTGGAGTATTGGATCCAGGGAATGTTAGTGAAACAGACTAGTGGAGAGTGGAGTATTGGATCCAGTGAATGTTAGTGAAGCAGACTAGTGGAGTATTGGATCCAGTGAATGTTAGTGAAGCAGACTAGTGGAGAGTGGAGTATTGGATCCAGTTAATGTTAGTGAAACAGACTAGTGGAGAGTGGAGTATTGGATCCAGTGAATGTTAGTGAAACAGACTAGTGGAGAGTGGAGTATTGTGTCCAGTTAATGTTATTGAAACAGACTAGTGGAGTATTGGATCCAGTGAATGTTAGTGAAACAGACTAGTGGAGAGTGGAGTATTGGATCCAGTTAATGTTAGTGAAACAGACTAGTGGAGAGTGGAGTATTGGATCCAGTTAATGTTATTGAAACAGACTAGTGGAGTATTGGATCCAGTGAATGTTAATGAAACAGACTAGTGGAGAGTGGAGTATTGGATCCAGTGAATGTTAGTGAAACAGACTAGTGGAGAGTGGAGTATTGGATCCAGTTAATGTTAGTGAAACGGACTAGTGGAGAGTGGAGTATTGGATCCAGTTAATGTTATTGAAACAGCCTAGTGGAGTATTGGATCCAGTTAATGTTAGTGAAACAGACCAGTGGAGAGTGGAGAATTGGATCCAGTGAATGTTAGTGAATGGAACCCGTTCTTCCAGTCATAAAAAAATATGTCTCACTCAGACTCTGTGGTGATTTCAAAGTCACCATTAACCCAGTCTTGACTGCTGAAAAATATCTACTACCCCTCAATTGACTAACTCTTTTCTGGTTTAGATGGAGGACAAACGTTTAGTAAGATAGACATATGTCAGGCCTATCTACAGATACATGTGAACCAAGAGTCACAAGAACTGTTGACCGTAGTGACTCAAAGGACTGTGCAGCATTCTGCAGCGATACGCCATCACATCTGGTTGTGGCTTAGAGGGGCTATCATTTGTTTTTCAACAAGACAATGACCCAACACACCTCCAGGCTGTGTAAGGGATATTTTATCAAGAGAGTGATGGAGTGCTGAATCAGATGACATGGTCTCCACAACCCCCCGACCTCAACCCAATTGAGATGGTTTGGGAATAGTCTGGCAGCTAACAAGCTAGCAGCTAACAAGTTCTCAGCATATGTGGGAACTCCTTCAAGATTGTTGGAAAAACATTCAAGGTGAAGCTGGTTGAGAGAATGCCAAGAGTGTGCAAAGCTGTCATCAAGGCAAAGGGTGACTATTTGAAGAATCTCAAATATAAAATATGCACTAAAGTTCAAAGGTTTGGCATTGTAGTTGTCAATTTGTTGATGTAATCTGAAGAGATTTCACCCCATGATTCCTGAAGCACCTCCCACATGTTGGATTGGTTTGATGGGCACTTCTTACGGTCAAGCTGCTCCCACAACAGCTCAATAGGGTTGAGATCCGGTGACTGTGCTGGCCACTCCATTATAGACAGAAAACCAGCTGACTACTTCTTCCCTAAATAGTTCTTGCATAGTTTGGAGCTGTGCTTTGGGCCATTGTCCTGTTTTAGGAGGAAATTGGCTCCAATTAAGCGCCGTCCACAGGGTATGGCATGGCGTTGCGAAATGGAGTGATAGCCTTCCTTCTGCAAGATACCCTTTACCCTGTTCAAATCTCCCACTTTACCACCACCAAAGCACACCCAGACCATCACATTGCCTCCACCATGCTTGACAGATGGCGTCAAGCACTCCTTCAGCATCTTTTCATTTTTTCTGATTCTCACAAATGTTATTCTGTGTGATCCGAACACCTCAAACTTAGATTCGTCTGTCTAACACTTTTTTCAAATCTTCCTCTGTCCAGTGTCTGTGTTCTTTGCCCAACTTAATGTTTTCTTTTTATTGGCTAGTCTGAGATAGATTTTTCTTTGCAACTCTGCCTAGAAGGCCAGCATCCCGGAGTCGCCTCTTCACTATTGACGTTGAGAATGGTGTTTTGCGGGTACTATTTAATGAAGCTGACAGTTGAGGACTTGTGAGGCATCTGTTTCTCAAACAAGACACAGTAATGACCTTGTCCTTTTGTTCAATTGTGCACCTGGGCCTCCCACTCCTCTTTCTATTCTGGTTAGAGCCAGGTTACGCTGTTCTGTGAAGGGAGTAGTACACAGCGTTGTACGAGATCTTCAGTTTCTTGGCAATTTCGCATGGAATAGCCTTCATTTCTCAGAACAAGAATAGACTGACGAGTTTAAGAAGAAAGTTCTTTGTTTCTGGCCATTTTGAGCCTGTAATTAAACACACCAATGCTGATGCTCTACATACTCAACTAGTCTAATTAGACAGTTTTATTGCTTCTTTAATCAGAACAGTTTTCACCTGTGCTAACATAATTGCAAAAGCGTTTTCTAATGATCAATTAGCCTTTTAAAATTATAAACTTGGATTAGCTAACACAACGTGCCATTGGAACACAGGAGTGATGGTTGCTGATAATGGGCCTCTGTACACCTATGTAGATATCCCCTAAATAATCTGCCGTTTCCAGCTACAATAGTGATTTACAACATTAACAATGTCTACACTGCATTTCTGACCAATATCATGTTATTTTAATGGACAAAAAAATGGTGCTTTTCTTTAAAAAACAAGGACATTTCCAAGTGACCCCAAACTTTTGAACAGTAGTGTATGTTGATTTGTTTAACAGTTCTTTGGTTAGTACATGATTCCATACAAGTTATTTCATAGACTTGATGTCTTCACTATTATTCTACAATGTACAGCAATGGCCAAAAGCATTGAGAATGACACAAATATTAATTTTCACAAAGTCTGCTGCCTCAGTTTGTATGATGGCAATTTGCATATACTCCAGAATATTATGAAGAGTGATCAGATGAATTGCAATTAATTGCAAAGTCCCTCTTTGCCATGCAAATGAACTGAATCCCCCAAAAACATTTCCACTGCATTTCAGCACTGCAAGAAAAGTACCAGCTGACATCATGTTAGTGATTCTCTCGTTAACACAGGTGTGAGTGTTGACGAGGACAAGGCTGGAGATCACTCTGTCATGCTGATTGAGTTTGAAAAACAGACTGGTAGCTTCAAAAGGAGGGTGGTGCTTGGAATCATTGTTCTTCCTCTGTCAACCATGGTTACCTGCAAGGAAACACATGCCGTCATCATTGCTTTGCACAAAAAGGGCTTCACAGGCAAGGATATTGCTGCCAGTAAGATTGCACCAAAATCAACCATTTATCAGATCATCAAGAACTTCAAGGAGAGCGGTTCAATTGTTGTGAAAAAGGCTTCAGGGTGCCCAAGAAAGTCCAGCAAGCGCCAGGACCGTCTCCTAAAGTTGATTCAGCTGCGGGATCGGGGCACCACCAGTACAGACCTTGCTCAGGAATGGAATTAGGCAGGTGTGAGTGCATCTGCACGCACAGTGAGGCAAAGACTTTTGGAGGATGGCCTGGTGTCAAGAAGGGCAGCAAAGAAGCCACTTCTCTCCAGGAAAAACATCAGGACAGACTGATATTCTGCAAATGGTACAGGGATTGGACTGCTGAGGACTGGGGTAAAGTCATTTTCTCTGATGAATCCCCTTTCCGATTGTGTGGCATCTGGAAAAAAAAGCTTGTCCTGGAGAAGACAAGGTGAGCGCTACCATCAGCCCTGTGTCATGCCAACAGTAAAGCATCCTGAGACTATTCATGTGTGGGGTTGCTTCTCAGCCAAGGTAGTGGGCTCACTCACAATTTTGTCTAAGAACACAGCCATGAATAAAGAATTGTACCAACACATCCTCCGAGAGCAACTTCTCCCAACCATCCAGGAAAAGTTTGGTGACGAACAATGCCTTTTCCAGCATGATGGAGCATCTTGCCATAAGGCAAGTGATAACTAAGTGGCTCGGGGAACAAAACATTGAAATTTTGGGTCCATGGCCAGGAAACTCCCCAGACCTTAATCCCATTGAGAACTTGTGGTCAATCCTCAAGAGGCAGGTGGACAAACAAAAACCCACAAATTCTGAGAAACTCCAAGCATTGATTATGTAAGAATGGGCTGCCATCAGTAAGGATGTGGCCCAGAAGTTATTTGACCGCATGCCAGGACGGATTGCAGAGGTCTTGAAAAAGAAGGGTCAACACTGCAAATATTGACTCTTTGCATCAACTTCATGTAATTGTCAATAAAAGCCTTTGACACTTATGAAATGCTTGTAATTATACTTCAGTATTCCATAGTAACATCTGACAAAAATATCTAAAGACACTGAAGCTGCAAACTTTGTGGAAAGTAATATTTGTGTCATTCTCAAAACTTTTGCCCACGACTATAGATAATAGTAAAAAATGAAGAAAAACTCTTGAATGAGTAGGTGTTTTAAAACTTTTGACCGTTAGTGTACACTTGTTGGTCAGTTTATTAGGTACACCACCCCGTTCACAAAAATGTATCGCTCCTACAGAGTCACGTGGCCGTGGATTGCTTCTTAAAGCAGGCAGACATTCATCGAGGCATTCGGTTACTGTTCGATTAAACATTAGAATGGGTAAAATTACTGACCTAAACGACTTTAAGCGTGGTATGATCGTGGTATGATCATCGGTGCCAGCTTGTAGATGAGAGAGGTCAAAGGAGAATGGCAAAATCGGGCAAGCTAACAAGCGGGCCACAAACAGACAAACAGCAGCGCAGTACAACAGTGGTTTGGGGAACGGCATCTTGGGATGCACAACCCATCAATCCTTGTGACGGATCGGCTATTACAGCAGACGACCACACTAGATTGAACTCCTATCAGTTCAAAATAAGAAGAAGCAGAGAATGATTTACATACATCCACCGTGGTGACCGTAAGCACAGTATTGAGATTGCCTGCAGTGACAACAAGCTCAGTAGGATGATGCTGTGACACACCGCCCCAGACCATGATGGATCCTCCACCTCCTTATCGATCCCGCTCCAGAGTACAAGCCTTGGTGTAATGCTCATTCCTTCGACGATAAACGCAAATCTTAACGACCGTCACCCCTGGTGAGACAAAACCGCGACTCGTCAGTGACAAGCACTTTTTGCCAGTCCTGTCTTGTCCAGCGACGGTGGGTTTGTGCCCATAGGTGACGTTGTTTCCGGTGATGTCTGGTGAGGACCTGCCTTACAACAGGCCTACAAGTCCTCAGTCCAGCCTCTCTCAGCCTATTGCGGACAGTCTGAGCACTGATGGAGGGATTGTGCATTCCTAATGTAACTCGGGCAGTTGTTCTTGCCATCCTGTACCTGTCCCGCAGGTGTGATGTTCGGATGTACCGATCCTGTGCAGGTGTTGTTACACGTGGCCTGCCACTGAGAGGATGATCAGCTGTCCCGTCCTGTCTCCCTGTAGCGCTGTCTTAGGGATCTCACAGTACAGACATTGACATTTATTGCCCTGGCCACATCTGCAGTCCGCATGCCTAATGCACGTTCACACAGATGAGCAGGGACCCTAGGCATCTTTCTTTTGGTGTTTTTCAGAGTCAGTAGAAAGGCCTCTTTAGTGTCCTAAGTTTTCATAACTGTGACCTTAATTGCCTACCGTCTGTAAGCTGTTAGTGTCTTAACGACCGTTCCACATGTGCATGTTCATTAATTGTTTATGGTTCATTGAACAAGCATGAGAAACAGTGTTTAAACCCTTTACAATGAAGATCTGTTTAGTTATTTGGATTTGTACAATTTATCTTTGAATGACAGGGTCCTGAAAAAGAGACGTTTCTTTTTTTGCCGAGTTTATGTATTATTATGGATTAATATAATGTGTCGGTCATTTTGGACCATCATTTGTATTCACTGCTTATTTTAGTATACATTACATTTCCAGGGAGGGGGAATAAGGACATACAGCCTCATTCTCATGACACACACACACTCCATCATTACCAAACGTATAACCCAATGTGCACACAAGGGGCGCACAAACAATTTAGACAACAAGGATCTTGATCCAGGAGAGGATTGAATGTCTCTGTTGTAACCAAGAAGCTTGATCTTGACATCTAGACAATTAGCAAACCAAATGCATAGCGGGAGCCCTGATCTGATATCATTTATTTGACACATCTTAGATTTCTTATAGTTATACTTAACTTATAGTTAAAAGAATTCCCCCCCCCGGTATACAGTATAAACGGCCCAAGCCTAAAAATAAACACACAACACGAACGCACACACACACTCCCCTCAATGCCTTGCTTCCATGCCATCACTAACTCCAATGTAAGTGCATATGATCAAGAAAATTAATCTAATTACTACCCAAGACCATACACTACTGTATTGTCATGCTTTCCATTTCTTTAGTAATGCTTTGGCTGAAGTTCACACACACACACACACACACACACACACACACACACACACACACACACACACAGTAACATTACATAGGGAAACTATTTTTCCCTTTTTCCCAATTGCAAAATCTGTCCTGCAAAATTAGACCTCTCACTATGGCAAACAGCAGTTAGACATCATGAGGAGCATGCTCACACCCACACACACAGTAACGTTACATAGCTGAATATTATTAACATAAATAAATATTCCTAGGACGTGTAGGAACCTGGTGGACTCTCATTGGTCTGGCCTGAGACACTGTGTTGTAGCAACCAAACAACTGGTTCATATTAGAGAAGGCCTGGTTTTCCAAGTGTGTCTTATTGTTTTAGCAGTCATCATGATCTTTTGATTTATTAGATAGGAATTAGATTCCACAGTCTACTCCATCCAGACTTGCTCACTATCCAAACGGATAGGTTACTGACTGATAGAATATCCAAATAGGACCCAGGTGAACCAAAAGCTTCACTTCAACAACTGATTCACTTTATTATCACTTCTGAATAACTAGCTATATAACATATCAGAACACATTCACATCAACAATATGTCTAATGGGGTAACATCAAACTGTCCATCTGGAGCAGGACCCTTTCACATCATGAAAACTGTCTTCTTCTTCTTTAAGGTTTAATGGCAGACTACACTTATTGGTGAATTGCCGCCACCTACAGTACAATCAATTATACTTTAAGATACGATAGAACAAAATTGTGAAGAAGGAAAATTACCCTGCCAACTATTAGTCCTAACAACAAACAAAAAACACCACCTCATTCCACCATTTAACCCTCACTAATCCTACTCCAGGTCAACAGTCTGGGAGGACACAACACTACCACTCAACACCCCCTGCAACTCCTCTGCAGTAAAACCTCGCAATCCCAAGTACTTCTCTGCAGCTGCCACCACGACCTCTATTTTCTGTGACTTACGTTCCATTTCTGCAGTACAGTTGACTACCAAGGCTATGAATACTAAGAAACCCACCTTACTGAAGCACATATGTGACCCGTTTCAGGAAAATAGGCATATGTTGCAGGTCACCACTTCACAGGAGAACCGTTTGAACGTAAACTTTTATCAAAATGCGTTTTTAAATGCCTTCTCGAACATAAACGTTCATGTGCCTTAATAACAAACTTGTATGACATCTGTAAATACGAATACAATCTTTAAATTACGAGCCTAGTTGGTTTAGCCACAGAAAAAGTAACCAACCTTCCCACTAGCCATGATTGGCTGAGATAATGAGTGGGCTGGACATGCCGAGAGATGCGTTTGGATTGGTCTGCCATATAGCACGTTTCTGTATATTTGAGCTGGTCAGTATGTGTAGGTAATCCAGTCTAACATGGCTTTACATTTTTTTATTGTGTATTAAAACTGCATAAGTGTTTCTGGAGGACCGAGGAATCAGTGGAATTCGAGTATGATAGCTAAGGAGAACACACCTGTCTCCGGATTACATCTTCAAACAAAGGGCAAATATGGCATCCGGCAGATGCATTCGTCCATGAATTATGTATACGGGTAAGATAGTCTAGCTAGCTACATTTTTTAGATATGACACATTTCTAATTTTAACAGAAAGAGCCATTTGCATGGCTAGCTATAGCCTAATGTTAGCTAGCTAACATTAAACATGGTTGGTTAGCTATCTACAGATTCATGCAGGGTAGTGACGTCATGAGTTGGGATTATGGTTCATTGTTGATCAAGCTAGCTAACTTTAGCTGGCTGGCTCGCTAGCTAACATTTCGTGTATCTTATTATTCGTATCTCAGAGCTATTTGCATGGCTAGCTATAGCCTAATGTTAGCTAGCCAACATTGAACCTGGTTGTTTAGCTACCTGCAGATTCATGCAGGGTAGTAACGTCATGAGTTGATATTATGGCTCATTGTTTACCTAGCTAGCTACAGTACGTCTTAACAAAAGACTCCACTATGCAAGTAACCATCTTGGGTGCATTCGTAAATTTAGTCTGGCCATCTACTCCGATTTCAGAGACCTCTCGTCTGAGTGTACCAGAGTGCAGAATAACTGATGAATTTACAAATGCTCAACTTCCGTTGAATATGGCCGGTGTCAAAAAAAGCGTAATTACATTCTTTCCAGCAGCACAGTTACAGTCACCAATGTTCTGGATAACATGAAAACAGCCTAACCAGCTCTGCTACGGTGAGTAAAATGGTCAGAGTGGGGTGTTCGTAGCTAGCCAATGTAGCTAGCCAATGTTAGCAAGTTAACTTGGGTGCTTGACTTCTGTTGTTAGTACAGAACGCTCGGATCGACCCTTAAAGAGGATGGGTGAGGCTGAAGCTTAAAAGGGTGTGAACGATGCTGAATGGGTGTAGACAAAAAAGGGTTCTCCAGTTGTAGTAGCAAAATATTCAAAGGCCATTTTCTCAAAAGTGAGTTTACAAGTTTATCCAACTTTCAAAGCAAAATGACTTTCCCTGTAGTGTATGATATACGATTTTGTAGCTCAGTCTCTTCTTTTATCCAATGTAAAAAACACAATTTCAAATGTTGCTACATAAGACTGATTTGAGCTGGTTGGTCACATATTCTTCCCACCACTCTCTATTGGTCTCTGCCTACTTACAGAAATCCTCAGGATCCCTCACCCTGTACCCATCTTCCTCTAACACCCCCTTCACTACTTCAGCATACAACACTTTCTGTACTAACCTGGCAAACTCAACCTACCTTTCTTTCACCAGATATCGCCGATCTTTGGCCACATGGGTAACCCCACATCTAACAAACACAATTTTCTCCACGGATACTACATATTTCTTTGTCTCATGCCCTCTGGCACACTACTCACATCTAAGAATCTTCCTCCTATACACTCCTGCAACATGACCATAAGCTTGGTACCTAAAACAGTAGTATTTTCGGAACAAAATCTCTCATGGGATAACTGACATCCTAACTTGACCTTGTCGGGCGAACACTCTGCATCAAAACTCAGCAAGACAGACAATGTCTTCACCACGCTCTCCACTGGGTCTGCATAGCACCAAACTGCGGGCTGCACTGACACATTTCCGCTGATCCACCTCAACACTTAATGACACCCCCGTTACCACTCCTTTCAACAGCGCCCTGCTCCGGAGAGCAATTCACAGTTCTTGTCCCTAGTCGTGTGGTACAGCGCGCCCTCTGGACAGAAGAAACACAATAAATCCTCAAGTTCACTTCCGAGTTACTTTCACCAACTCACCAGTTCCCAACCTCTTCTCCAACCAACCTGACACCACATATGGATCAGTCAGAATACAAGGATCCATTCTCTCCACAAATCTCACTCCCACTGGACCAGAATCATCCTGGTCATCACCAGGACAAGGCTTGAACTCGTTGGTGCTCACCGCAGGTACATCCTCACGTTCAATTTCTTTCTTGTAGCCCTTCCAAAAGTTCTGGGAGAAAACATTTTTCTCCTGTTTTTTCTTGTGCACCTTCTTATCCTTCATCAGACATTCCAGAAGGCTTGTGTCCCTCCCCTCACCTCCCCTCACTCCATATTTAGTCATAATGTTCCACGTTCCTCCTTTTTTTCCTGTCAACTCAGCCCTTTTTACCGCCCAACTCAGCCGTGTCAATGAATGCCCTTCTCCCTTCCAAACGCTCTCATGAGAGCTGTGCTGAAACAAAGCCTGTGCACAGTGACTGTGCATGGTTGTGATCAGAGGTCACTTACTGTGTTTGTTGTTCTCAGGGGCTGTAGCTGTGGTCCTGGCAGTCTCCTGGGGGTGGGCCTGTTTTGGAGGACGACCCCTTGATGACAGCTTTGCCAGCCGTGGGATACTGGGGATCTCCATGCTTGGGGACAGGAGAGGGAGATTAATATATAGTTATGTAAACGATGTTTCAGTCAGACACATCCAAGGTCGTCTAAAGTTGACTAGTTGTACTAATCTGTAATCACAGTGTCATAACTATGATATGAAGTTTCAGGAACTTTGGTAGCCTAACTTACAAACGGGTCAATATTAGACACACATTAAACCTAACAAACATCTAATCACCTTGCTAAAAGTATTCTTCTGCAATCCTCTCTCAACATCCAGTAAAATTATTTTTTCCAGCCCTGGATTGTTAAAGCTATCCAGATGGAGGCAAAGCCAACATGACCTTCCATGTTTCATTTAAAAATCAATACTTTCTCAAACACATGAACTGAACTCCATGGTAACATGCCACTTAGATGGGAGTGGAGTACAGTAGTACAGAGCCAATGTAATAAGTTAGTATTGTGTTGGAGAAGTTCGAGCATGGACTGAAATCAAGAATTGCATCGATATATTAGGCTGGAATACCTCATCATTCCACTAATGCATTTTATTTATATTTAAAGACCATTAAGTTTAGTGGGCTGGAGTGTAGCCTTCGTGCCTGGTTCATTTAGTCAGATGAATCAAGTCCAGGCTTCACCAAATGAACAACAAAGACGGAATGCAATATGACATTTAATTAAATCGTTTGGGGAATGGCCTGGTCTCTGAGGGAAGATCTTCAGAGTCAGATGATGTACAGAATATCATGTTGATTCTGGCCATCATCACTCCAAAGCACACTGGTTAATGGCTGATGAAATATTGCCAGTGGAGGATCATCCTACTATTTAATAAATGTTTTATTTTACCCGGTAAGTTGACTGAGAACACGTTCTCATTTACAGCAACGACCTTGGGAATAGTTACAGGGGAGAGGAGAAGAATGAGCCAAATGTAAACTGGGGATTATTAGGTGACCGTGATGGTTTGAGCGCCAGATTGGGAATTTAGCCAGGACACTCTTACAATAAGTGCCATGGGATCTTTAATGACCTCAGAGAGTCAGGACACCCGTGTAACATCCCATCCAAAAGACAGCACCCTACACAGGGCAATGTCTCCCAATCACTGCCCTGGGGCATTGGAATATTTTAATATTCCATTGAATAGTAGTGCCTCCTACTGGCCCTCCAACACCTCGTCCAGCAGCATCTGGTCTCCCATCCAAGGACTGACCAGGACCAACCCTGCTTAGTTTCAGATGCAAGCCAGTAGTGGTATGCAGGGTGGAATATTGCTGGCAATAAAGTGAATTGACTAAGTGAATTTCATACCAATTAAAATAGTGAAACATTGAAAAAGTTATGATAGAGACATACCCAAGACGACTCAGAGATGATAGAGATACCCAAGACCACTCAGAGATGATAGAGACATACCCAAGACCACTCAAAGCTGATAGAGGCATACCCAAGACCACTCAGAGATGATAGAGACATACCCAAGACCACTCAGAGATGATAGAGACATACCCAAGACCACTCAGAGATGATAGAGACATACCCAAGACGACTCAAAGCTGATAGAGACATACCCAAGACCACTCAGAGCTGATAGAGACATACCCAAGACGACTCAAAGCTGATAGAGACATACCCAAGACGACTCAAAGCTGATAGAGACCTACAGTTCTACAAAGAACTGACTCAGGGGTGTGAATACTTACGTAAGTTAGATATTTCTGTAAAATTTCTAAAAACAAGTTTTCACTTTGTCATTATGGGGTATTGTGTGTAGATGAGTGAGATACGAAAACTGTGTAATCCACTTTGAATTCAGGCTTTAACACAACATGTGGATTAAGTCAAGGCAATGTATGTACAGTATCAGTCAAATTCAGACACCTACTCATTCCAGGGTTTTTCTTTATTTTTACTATTTTATACATTATAGATGAATAGTGAAGACATCAAGACTATGAAATAACACATATGGAGTCATGTACTAACACTTAAAAAAAGTGTTAAACAATATATTTTATATTTGAGATTCTTCAAAGTAGCCACCCTTTGCCTAGATGACAGCTTTGCACACTCTAGACATTCTCTTAACCAGCTTCATGAGGAATGCTTTCCAACAGTCTTGAAGGAGTTCCCACATATGCTGAGCCCTTGTTGGCTGCTTTTCCTTCACTCTGCAGTATAACTCATCCCAAACCCCTCAGCTCCTAGCTGTGCCCTGGACACCATGTGAATTGATTGCCCCTCATCTATCTTCAAAGTTTGTTCTGTTAGGTGACCTAAACTGGGATATGTTAACAAACACCCCGACAGTCCTACAAGCTAAGCTAGATGCCCGCAATCGCACACAAATGATCAACAAATCCACCAGGTACAACCCTAAATCCGTAAACATGGGCACCCTCATAGATATTATCCTGACCAACTTGCCCTCCAAATACACCTCTGCTGCGTTCAATCAGGATCTCAGCGATCACTGCCTCACTGCCTATGGGTCCAAGGTCAAACGACCACCCCTCATCACTGCCAAATGCTCCCAAAAACACTTCTGTGAACAGGCCTTTCTAACCGACCTGGCCCGGGTATCCTGAAAGGATATTGACCTCATCCCGTCAGTCGAGGATGCCTGGTCATTCTTTAAAAGTAATTTCCTCACCATCTTACAGTGGGGCAAAAAAAGTATTTAGTCAGCCACCAATTGTGCAAGTTCTCCCACTTAAAAAGATGAGAGAGGCCTGTAAATTTTCACCATAGGTACACTTCAACTATGACAGACAAAATGAGAAAGAAAAAATCCAGAAAATCCCATTGTAGGATTTTTAATGAATTTATTTGCAAATTATGGTGGAAAATAAGTATTTGGTCAATAACAAAAGTTTATCTCAATACTTTGTTATATACCCTTTTTTGGCAAAGACAGAGGTCAAACGTTTTCTGTAAGTCTTCGCTGGTATTTTGGCCCATTCTTCCATGCAGATCTCCTCTAGAGCAGTGATGTTTTGGGGCTGTTGCTGGGCAACACAGACGTTCAACTCCCTCAAAAGATATTCTATGGGGTTGAGATCTGGAGACTGGCTAGGCCACTCCAGGACCTTGAAATGCTTCTTACGAAGCCACTCCTTCACTCCTTCGTTGCCAATATTTGGGATCATTGTCATGCTGAAAGACCCAGCCACGTTTCATCTTCAATGCCCTTGCTGATGGAAGGAGGTTTTCACTCAAAAGCTCACGATACATGGCCCCATTCATTCTTTCCTTTACACAGATCAGTCGTCCTGGTCCCTTTGCAGAAAAACAGCCCCAAAGCATGATGTTTCCACCCCCATGCTTCACAGTAGGTATGGTGTTCTTTGGATACAACTCAGCATTCTTTGTCCTCCAAACACGACGAGTTGAGTTTTTACCAAAAAGTTATATTTTGGTTTCATCTGACCATATGACATTCTCCCAATCTTCTTCTGGATCATCCAAATGCTCTCTAACAAACTTCAGATGGGCCTGGACATGTACTGGCTTAAGCAGGGGGACACGTCTGACACTGCAGGATTTGAGTCCCTGGCGGCGTAGTGTGTTACTGATGGTAGGCTTTGTTACTTTGGTCCCAGCTCTCTGCAGGTTATTCACTAGGTCCCCCCATGTGGTTCTGGGATTTTTGCTCACCGTTCTTATGATAATTTTGACCCCACGGGGTGAGATCTTGCGTGGAGCCCCAGATCGAGGGAGATTATCAGTGGTCTTGTATGTCTTCCATTTTCTAATAATTGCTCCCACAGTTGATGTCTTCAAACCAAGCTGCTTACCTATTGCAGATTCAGTCTTCCCAGCCTGGTGCAGGTCAACAATTTTGTTTCTGGTGTCCTTTGACAGCTCTTTGGTCTTGGCCATAGTGGAGTTTGGAGTGTGACTGTTTGAGGTTGTGGACAGGTGTCTTTTATACTGATAACAAGTTCAAACAGGCGCCATTAATACAGGTAACGAGTGGAGGACAGAGGAGCCTCTTAAAGAAGAAGTTACAGGTCTGTGAGAGCCAGAAATCTTGCTTGCTTGTAGGTGACCAAATACTTATTTTCCACCATCATTTGCAAATAAATTCATTAAAAATCCTACAATGTGATTTTCTGGATTTTTTCCCCTCATTTTGTCTGCCATAGTTGAAGTGTACCTATGATGAAAATTACAGGCCTCTCTCATCTTAGAGAACTTGGGGAGAACTTGCACAATTGGTAGCTGACTAAATATTTTTTTGCCCAACTGTAAATAAGCATATCCCTTTCAAAAAAATTCGAAATAAGAACAGATATAGCCCCTGGTTCACTCCAGACCTGACTGCTCTCGACCAGCACAAAAACATCCTGTGGCAGACTGCACTAGCATCGAATAGTCCACGCGATATGCAACTTATAAGGGAAGTCAGGAACCAATACACGCAGTCAGTTAGGAAAGCTAAGGCTAGCTTTTTCAAACAGAAATTTGCATCCAGTAGCTCTAACTCCAAAAAGTTTTGGGACACTGTAAATTCCATGGAGAATAAGAGCACTTCCTCCCAGCTGCCCACTGCACTGGGGCTAGGTAACACTGTCACCACCGATAAATACACAATAATCGAGAATTTCAATAAGCATTTCTCTACGGCTGGCCATGCTTTCCTCCTGGCTACCCCAACCCCAGCCAACAGCTCCGCACCCCCCGCAACTACTTGCCCAAGCCTCCCCAGCTTCTCCTTCACCCAAATCCAGATAGCAGATGCAAAACCTGACCCGTACAAATCAGCTGGACAAGACAACCTGGACCCTCTCTTTCTAAAATGATCCACCTCCATTGTTGCAACTCCTATTACCAGTCTGTTCAACCTCTCTTTCATTTCGTCCGAGATCCCTAAAGATTGGAAAGCTTCCGCAGTCATCCCCCTCTTCAAAAGGGGTGACACTCTAGACCAAAACTGTTATAGACCTATATCCATCCTGCCCTGCCTTTTTAAAGTCTTTGAGAGCCAAGTTAAACAGATCACTGACAATTTCGAATCCCATCATACCTTCTCCGCTGTGTAATCCGGTTTCCGAGCTGGTCACGGTTGCACCTCAGCCACGCTCAAGGTACTAAACGATATCATACCCGCCATCGATAAAAGACACTACTGTGCAGCCATCTTCATCGAGCTGGCCAAGGCTTTCGACTCTGTCAATCATCATATTCTTATCGGCAGACTCAATAGCCTTGGTTTCACAAATGACTGCCTCACAGGTTCACCAGCTACTTCTGAGATAGAGTTCAGTGTCTCAAATCGGAGGGCCTGTTGTCCAGACCTCTGCCAGTCTCTATGGGGTTACCACAAGGTTCAATTCTCGGGCCGACTCCTTTCTCAGTATATATCAATGATGTCGCTCTTGCTGCGGGTGATTCCCTGATCCACCTCTACGCAGACGACAACATTCTGTATACATCTGGCCCTTCTTTAGACACTGTGTTAACAAACCTCCAAACGAGCTTCAATGCCAGACAACACTCCTTCCTTGGCCTCCAACTGCTCTTAAAATGCTAGTAAAACTAAATGCATGCTTTTCAACCATTCGCTGCCCGCCCGCCCGACTAGCATCACTACTCTGGACTACTCTGGGTTCTGACTTAGAATATGTGGACAACTACAAATACCTAGGCGTCTAGCTAGACTGTAAACTCTCCTTCTAGACTCATATTAAACATCTCCAATCCAAAATTAAATCTAGAATTGGCTTCCTATTTCGCAACAGAGCCTCCTTCACTCACGTCGCCAAACAAACCCTCGTAAAACTGACTACCCTACCGATCCTCGACTTTGAAGATGTAATTTACAAAATAGCCCCCAACACCCTACTCAGCAAACTGGATGCCGTCTATCACAGTGGCATCCGTTTTATCACCAAAGCCCCATATACCACCCCCCATTGCGACCTGTATGCTCTGGTCGGCTTGCACTCACTACCTATTCGTCGCCAGACCCACTGGCTCCAGGTCATCTATAAATCTATGCTAGGTAAAGCACCGCCTTATCTCAGCTCACTGGTCACGATAACAACACCCACCCGTAGCATGCGCGCCAGCAGGTATATTTCACTGGTCATCCCCAAAGCCAACACCTCCTTTGGCCGCCTTTCCTTCCCGTTCTCTGCTGCCAATGACTGGAACAAATTGCAAAAATAGCTGAAGCTGGAGACTTATATTTCCCTCAATAACTTTAAACATCAGCTATCTGAGCAGCTAACCGATCGATGCAGCTGTACATAGCCCATCTGTAAATAGCCCATCCAATCTAAATACCTCATCCCCATATTGTTTTTATTTACTTTTCTGCTCTTTTGCACACCAGTATTTCTACTTGCACATCATCATCTGCTCATCTATCACTCCAGTGTTAATTTGCTAAATTGTAACTACTTTGCTACTTCGGCCTATTTATTGCCATACCTTCTCACGCCAGTAAATCACTGGGGCCAAGCTTCCTACCATCCAGGACCTCTATACCAGGCGGTGTCAGAGGAAAGCCCTAAAAATTGTCAAAGACTCCAGACACCCTAGTCATGGACTGTACTTTGTGCTACCGCACAAGTCTAGGTCCAAAAGTCTTCTAAACAGCTTCTACCCCAAGCCATAAGACTCCTGAACAGCTAATCAAATGGCTACCCAGAATATTTGCATTTCCCCCTCCCCTTTTACACTGCTGCTACTCTCTGTTTATTATCTATGCAGAGTCACTTTAATGCATACACTTCGATGCAGTCACTCTACCTACATGTACATATTACCTCCATTTTTAACTCATCTATTCTTAACTTAACACGTATTTTTCTTAAAACTGCATTGTTGGTTAAGGGCTTGTAAGTAAGCATTTCACTGTAATACCTGTTGTATTTGGCGCTTGTGACATAACATTTGATTTGATTTGATTTGTATATGTGGACAATGATAGATCCTTAGTGATGTGGACACCGAGAAACGTGAAGCTCACGGCCCGCTCCACTACAGCCCCGTCAATGTGAACGGGGGCGTGCTCGGTCCTCCGTTTCCTGTAGTCCACGATCAGCTCATTTGTCTTGCTCATATTAAGGGAGAGGTTGTTGTCCTGGCACCACACTGCCAGGTCTCTGACCTCCTCCCTATAGGTTGTCTCATCGTCGTTGATCAGCCCTACCACCATCCTGTTGTCAGCAAACTTAATGATGGTCCTATTGTGTATTCATTCCGCCATTCGATTGCAAAATGTTACTTAAATGGAGCGAAAGGTGGAGGGACCTACGTGAATTTGTCAAATAGAAACTCTTGTTTTAATAGAATATTTTGCAACTGTGTGGACTAATGATTACACCCCAGATTCTACGCTTAGTAGGGAGCAGGCTTTCATGACATGCACAGAAAATAATAGCAATTTAGATTTTCAAAAGTATGTGAGTCTAGAGCAAAATCATCCACCTGATTTATGCTACATAGCATGCTAAATGTGTCTGATCAGATATTAGCAAACTAATAGCTGAGCTGACGGAGATTCAGTGAAACAAAGTCACATGTATTGATTATCAGAGGGCTTTTAGTCGGGATATATCCTAGGCTACTAAGTGAGTGATGAGCAAAATAATCCCCTGTATTACTACAGTAGGCTAAATAGTTAGCTAGCCTGCTAGCACAGAGTTCTGATAATAAAGACTAACATCATCAACACTCAATTTGGCTAACATTTTCACAAATATCTCAATATCAAAATGTTGATTTAATGAAAACTAAAATGTGACATTAATTGATTTATCATGACGAGTCCCCATGCTTGTCTCAAAGCAGAAAATACTGTCCCAATCATGAACTGGTTGACCACACATGGCTAAAGTATAAAGCTTCAAGTATTTAAAACGGTTGGATGGCTTTGGGAGTTTCAGTAAGCAACAATATGATAAATGCCTTCAATGGCATTAGCCTACTTTATTCCAATATTTTTGTCATTCAGTGATATTCATTCCACAGTGATCATTGATCGATCCATCTAGCTGTGGTTAAGAAAACGTGCATACATCGTGGTAGGCTTTGCTAAGTGGTGGGCAAATCGGCCTGCCTCGCAATGTTTAGAACTGGTAACAGCCTAGTAATGGCCACTGCCTAGAAACCATCATTATGAAGCATCAAGTCTCATGAGCGTGTTGCCTACGCCAGACTTAGCTGGGACTAGTCCTATTTATGGTTGGTGCAACAGGTGTCAATTCTGACCCCAAAGTCGGACGTAGCATTTAAGACTAACTTCTGTACGCCGAACTGGTCTAAGATCAGCTAGATGCAGGTAAGTGTGTGCAAGGTAGTATTGAATGTGTCAATTTGTCACCTGGATTACCCCAATATGTCTCTTGACATGTGCACCTACGTTATAAACTTTAATTTGTAGGCTAGGTTGTAGCAACCTCATGATCGGTATAGGGGAAATTAGAGTATCAATTAGTAGCCTATGCCTATCGATGTAACATTGAGCTGGGTGAATGGAATATGAACTAGTCATCCAATATGCTGTAATAGAAATAAGCATCGACCGCCACTGTTTCTGAAAGTGACTAATTATGCTTAGTAAAATTGATTAGAGTTAGGCCTACCATCATGCTTTCTCAGCATAGTACGCATATATTCATGTAGTGCCCCTAATGAATTACTACAGTACACAAAGGGTCATTCATGTGGTGGCTGAGGTAACAATCTTTTAATTTAACCTTTATGGTGGTACCGGAGCGCCAAGTCTAGGACCAAAAGGCTACTTAACAGCTTCTACCCCCTAGCCATAAAACTGCTTGATCCCCCCCCCCCCCCCCCCCCCCCCATTTGTGTGTACACTGCTCCTACTCACTGTTTATTATCTATGCATAGTCACTACACCCCCACCTACATGTACAAATGACCTCAACCTGTACCCCCGCTCTGACTCTGTACCGGTACTCCCTGTTTATAGCCTCCACACTGACTCTGTACCGGTACCCCCTGTATATAGTCTCCACATTGACTCTGTACCGTAACACCCTGTATATAGCCTCCACATTGACTCTGTACCGTAACACCCTGTATATAGCCTCCGCTTTGACTCTGTACCGTAACACCCTGTATATTTTCCTCCGCATTGACTCTGTACCGTAACACCCTGTATATAGCCTCCGCATTGACTCTGTACCGGTACCCCCTGTATATAGCCTCCACATTGACTCTGTACCGGTACCCCCTGTATGTAGCCTCCACATTGACTCTGTACCGGTACCCCCTGTATATAGCCTCCAAATTGACTCTGTACCGGTACCCCTGTATATAGCCTCCAAATTGACTCTGTACCGGTACCCCCTGTATGTAGCCTCCACACTGACTCTGTACCGGTACCCCCTGTATATAGCCTTCACACTGACTCTGTACCATTACCTCCTGTAAATAGCCTCCAAATTGACTCTGTACCGGTACCCCCTGTATATAGCCTCCACACTGACTTGGTACTGGTACCCCTTGTATATAGCCTTCACACTGACTTGGTACTGGTACCCCCTGTATAAGGCCTCCACATTGACTCTGTACCGGTACCCCCTGTATATAGCCTCCACATTGACTCTGTACCATAACACCCTGTATATAGCCTCCACACTGACTCTGTACCGTAACACCCTGTATATAGCCTCCACACTGACTCTGTACCGGTACCCCCTGTATATAGCCTCCACATTGACTCTGTATGGTACCTGTATATAGCCTCCACAATGACTCTGTACCGGTACCCCGTGAATATAGCCTCCACATTGACTCTGTACCGTAACACCCTGTATAAAACCTCCACATTGACTCTGTACCTGTACCCGTCGTATATAGCCTCCACATTGACTCTGTACCGTAACACCCTGTATATAACCTCCACATTGACTCTGTACCGGTACTCCCTGTATATAACCTCCACATTGACTCTGTACCGGTACCCCCTGTATATATCCTCCACATTGACTCTGTACCAGTACCCCCTGTATATAGCCTTCACATTGACTCTGTACTGGTACCCCCTGTATGTAGCCTCCACATTGACTCTGTACTGGTACCCCCTGTATATAGCCTCCACATTGACTCTGTACCATAACACCCTGTATATAACCTCCACATTGACTCTGTACTGGTACCCCCTGTATATATATTCCACATTGACTCTGTACCAGTACCCCCTGTATATAGCCTTCACATTGACTCTGTACTGGTACCACCTGTATGTAGCCTCCACATTGACTCTGTACCGGTACCACCTGTATATAGTCTCCACATTGACTCTGTACCGGTACCCCCTGTATGTAGCCTCCACATTGACTCTGTACCGGTACCCCTTGTATATAGCCTCCACACTGACTCTGTACCGGTACCCCCTGTATATAGCCTCCAAATTGACTCTGTACCGGTACCCCCTGTATATAGCCTTCACATTGACTCTGTACTGGTACCACCTGTATGTAGCCTCCACATTGACTCTGTACCAGTACCCCCTGTATATAGTCTACACATTGACTCTGTACCGGTACCCCCTGTATGTAGCCTCCACATTGACTCTGTACCAGTACCCCCTGTATATAGTCTCCACATTGACTCTGTACCGGTACCCCTTATATATAGCCTCCACACTGACTCTGTACCGGTACCCCCTGTATATAGCCTCCAAATTGACTCTGTACCAGTACCCCCTGTATATAGCCTTCACATTGACTCTGTACTGGTACCACCTGTATGTAGCCTCCACATTGACTCTGTACCGGTACCCCTTGTATATAGCCTCCACACTGACTCTGTACCGGTACCCCCTGTATGTAGCCTCCACATTGACTCTGTACCGGTACCCCTTGTATATAGCCTCCACACTGACTCTGTACCGGTACCCCCTGTATATAGCCTCCAAATTGACTCTGTACCGGTACCCCCTGTATGTACCGGTACCCCTTGTATATAGCCTCCACACTGACTCTGTACCTACTCTGTAGCCTCCACATTGACTCTGTACATAACACCCTGTATATGACCTCCACATGACTCTGTACCGGCCTCCACATTGACTGACAGGTATCCCCTGTATATAACCTCCACGACTCTGTACCGGTACCACCTGTATATAGCCTCCACACTGACTCTGTACCGGTACCCCCTGTATATAGTACTCCGGTATCCCCTGCATATAGCCTTCACATTGACTCTGTACCGGTACCCCCTGTATATAGCCTCCACACTGACTCTGTACCGGTACTCCCTGTAAATAGCCTCCAAATTGACTCTGTACCGGTACCCCCTGTATATAAACCTCCACATTGACTCTGTATGGTACGTGTATATAGCCTCCACATTGACTATGTACCGATACACCCTGTATTTAGCCTCCACACTGACTTGGTACCGGTACCCCCTGTATATAGCCTCCACACTGACTTGGTACTGGTACCCCCTGTATATAGCCTTCACACTGACTTGGTACTGGTACCCCCTGTTTATAGCCTCCACATTGACTCTGTACCGGTACCCCCTGTATATAGCCTCCACATTGACTCTGTACCATAACACCCTGTATATAACCTCCACATTGACTCTGTACCAGTACCCCCTGTATATAGCCTCCACACTTACTTGGTACTGGCACCCCCTGTATATAGCCTTCACACTGACTCTGTACAGGTATCCCCTGTATATAGCCTTCACATTGACTCTGTACCGGTAACCCCTGTATATAGCCTCCACATTGACTCTGTACCGGTACCCCCTGTATGTAGCCTCCACATTGACTCTGTACCGGTACCCCCTGTATATAGCCTCCACACTGACTCTGTACCGGTACCCCCTGTATATAGCCTCCAAATTGACACTGTACAGGTACCCCCTGTATATAGCCTGCAAATTGACTCTGTACCGGTACCACCTGTATACAGTCTCCACATTGACTCTGTACCGTAACACCCTGTATATAGCCTTCACATTGACTCTGTACTGGTACACCCTGTATGTAGCCTCCACATTGACTCGGTATGGTACCTGTATATAGCCTCCACATTGACTCTGTACCAGCACCCCCCTGTATTTGCCTCCACACTGACTCTGTACCGTAACACCCTGTATATAACCTCCACATTGACTCTGTACTGGTACCACCTGTATATAGTCTCCACATTAACTCTGTACAGGTATTCCCTGTACATAGCCTTCACACTGACGCTGTACCGGTACACCCTGTATATAGCCTCCACACTGACTCTGTATGGTACGTGTATATAGCCTCCACATTGACGCTGTACCGATACACCCTGTATGTAGCCTCCACACTGACTTGGTACCGGTACCCCCTGTATATAGCCTCCACATTGACTCTGTACCAGTACCCCCTGTATATAGCCTCCACACTGACTTGGTAACGGTACCCCCTGTATATAGCCTCCACATTGACTCTGTACCGGTACCCCTTGTATGTAGCCTCCACATTGACTGTGTATGGTACCTGTATATAGCCTCCACATTGACTCTGTACCAGCACCCCCCTGTATATAGCCTCCACATTGACTCTGTACCAGTAGCCCCTGTATATAGCCTCCACACTGACTCTGTATGGTACGTGTATATAGCCTCCACATTGACTCTGTAACGATACACCCTGTATGTAGCCTCCACACTGACTTGGTACCGGTACCCCCTGTATATAGCCTCCACATTGACTCTGTACCGGTACCCCCTGTATATAGCTTCCACATTGACTCTGTACCGGTAACCCCTGTATATAGCCTCCACATTGACTCTGTACCGGTACCCCCTGTATGTAGCCTCCACATTGACTCTGTACCGGTATCCCCTGTATATAGCCTTCACATTGACTCTGTACCGGTACCCCCTGTATATAACCTCCACATTGACTCTGTATGGTACGTGTATATAGCCTCCACATTGACTCTGTACCGATACACCCTGTATGTAGCCTCCACACTGACTTGGTACCGGTACCCCCTGTATATAGCCTCCACATTGACTCTGTACCAGTACCCCCTGTATATAGCCTCCACACTGACTTGGTACTGGTACCCCCTGTATATAGCCTTCACACTGACTTGGTACTGGTACCCCCTGTATATAGCCTCCACATTGACTCTGTACCGGCACCCCCTGTATATAGCCTCCACATTGACTCTGTACCATAACACCCTGTATATAACCTCCACATTGACTCTGTACCGATACCACCTGTATATAGTCTCCACATTGACTCTGTACAGCTATCCCCTGTATATAGCCTTCACATTGACTCTGTACCGGTAACCCCTGTATATAGCCTCCACATTGACTCTGTACCGGTACCCCCAGTATGTAGCCTCCACATTGACTCTGTACCGGTACCCCCTGTATATAGCCTCCACATTGATTCTGTACCATAACACCCTGTATATGACCTCCACATTGACTCTGTACCGGTACCACCTGTATATAGTCTCCACATTGACTCTGTACAGGTATCCCCTGTATATAACCTCCACATTGACTCTGTATGGTACCTGTATATAGCCTCCACATTGACTCTGTACCGATACACCCTGTATGTAGCCTCCACACTGACTTGGTACCGGTACCCCCTGTATATAGCCTCCACATTGACTCTGTACCAGTACCCCGTGTATATAGCCTTCACACTGACTTGGTACTGGTACCCCCTGTATATAGCCTCCACATTTACTCTGTACCGGTACCCCCTGTATATAGCCTCCACATTGACTCTGTACCGGTACCCCCTGTATATAGCCTCCACATTGACTCTGTATGGTACCTGTATATAGCCTCCACATTGACTCTGTACCGTAACACCCTGTATATATCCTCCACATTGACTCTGTACCGTAACACCCTGTATATAGCCTCCACATTGACTCTGTACCGTAACACCCTGTATATAACCTCCACATTGACTCTGTACCGGTACCCCCTGTATATATCCTCCACATTGACTCTGTACCAGTACCCCCTGCATATAGCCTTCACATTGACTCTGTACTGGTACCCCCTGTATGTAGCCTCCACATTGACTCGGTATGGTACCTGTATATATCCTCCACATTGACTCTGTACCAGCACCCCCCTGTATATAGCCTCCACACTGACTCTGTACCGGTACCCTCTGTACATAGCCTCCACATTGACTCTGTACCATAACACCCTGTATATAACCTCCACATTGACTCTGTACCGGTATCCCCTGTATATAGCCTTCACATTGAAACTGTACCGGTACCCCCTGTATGTAGCCTCCACACTGACTCTGTACCGGTACCCCCTGTATATAGCCTCCACACTGACTGTGTACCGGTACCCCCTGTAAATAGCCTCCAAATTGACTCTGTACCGGTACCCCCTGTATATAACCTCCACATTGACTCTGTATGGTACGTGTATATAGCCTCCACATTGACTCTGTACCGATACACCCTGTATGTAGCCTCCACACTGACTTGGTACCGGTACCCCCTGTATATAGCCTCCACATTGACTCTGTACCAGTACCCCCTGTATATAGCCTCCACACTGACTTGGTAAAGGTACCCCCTGTATATAGCCTCCACACTGACTTGGTACTGGCACCCCCTGTATATAGCCTTCACACTGACTTGGTACTGGTACCCCCTGTATATAGCCTCCACATTGACTCTGTACCGTAACACCCTGTATATAGCCTCCACACTGACTCTGTACCGTAACACCGTGTATATAGCCTCCACACTGACTCTGTACCGGTACCCCCTGTATATAGCCTCCACATTGACTCTGTATGGTACCTGTATATAGCCTCCACAATGACTCTGTACCGGTACCCCGTGAATAAAGCCTCCACATTGACTCTGTACCGTAACACCCTGTATATAGCCTCCACACTGACTCTGTACCGTAACACCCTGTATATAACCTCCAGATTGAATGTGTATGGTACCTGTATATAGCCACCACATTGACTCTGTACCGATACCCCCTGTATATAACCTCCACATTGACTCTGAATGGTACCTGTATATAGCCTCCACATTGACTCTGTACCGTAACACCCTGTATATAGCCTCCACGCTGACTCTGTATAGTAACACCCTGTATATAGCCTCCACACTGACTTGGTACGGGTCTCCCTGTATATAGCCTCCACATTGACTCTGTACCGGTACCCCCTGTATATAGCCTCCACATTGACTCGGTACCCAACACCCTGTATATAGCCTCCACATTGACTTGGGACCCAACACCCTGTATATAGCCTCCACATTGACTCTGTACCGTAACACCCTGTATATAGCCTCCACACTGACTCTGTACCGGTACCCCCTGTATATAGCCTCCACATTGACTCTGTACCCAAAACCCTGTATATAGCCTCCACATTGACTCTGTACCGTAACACCCTGTATATAGCCTCCACACTGACTCTGTACCGGTACCCCCTGTATATAGCCTCCACATTGACTCTGTATGGTACCTGTATATAGCCTCCACATTGACTCTGTACCGGTACCCCCTGAATATAGCCTCCACATTGACTCTGTACCGTAACACCCTGTATATAGCCTCCACATTGACTCTGTACCATAACAACCTGTATATAACCTCCACATTGACTCTGTACCGGTACCCCCTGTATATAGCCTCCGCATTGACTCTGTACCGTAACACCCTGTATATAACCTCCACATTGACTCTGTACCGGCACCCCCTGTATGTAGCCTCCACATTGACTCTGTACCGGTACCCCCTGTATATAGCCTCCACACTGACTCTGTACCGGCACCCCCTGTATATAACCTCCACATTGACTCTGTACCGGTACCCCCTGTATGTAGCCTCCACATTGACTCTGTATCGGTACCCAATGTATATAGCCTCCACACTGACTTGGTACCGGTATCCCCTGTATACAGCCTCCACACTGACTTGGTACCGGTACCCCCTGTATATAACCTCCACACTGACTATGTACCGGTACAACCTGTATGTAGCCTCCACATTGACTCTGTACCGGTACCCCCTGTATATATCCTCCACATTGACTCTGTACCGGTACCCCCTGTATATAGCCTTCACATTGACTCTGTACCGGTACCCCCTGTATATAACCTCCACATTGACTCTGTATGGTACGTGTATATAGCCTCCACATTGACTCTGTACCGATACACCCTGTATGTAGCCTCCACACTGACTTGGTACCGGTACCCCCTGTATATAGCCTCCACATTGACTCTGTACCAGTACCCCCTGTATATAGCCTCCACACTGACTTGGTACTGGTACCCCCTGTATATAGCCTTCACACTGACTTGGTACTGGTACCCCCTGTATATAGCCTCCACATTGACTCTGTACCGGTACCCCCTGTATATAGCCTCCACATTGACTCTGTACCATAACACCCTGTATATAACCTCCACATTGACTCTGTACCGATACCACCTGTATATAGTCTCCACATTGACTCTGTACAGCTATCCCCTGTATATAGCCTTCACATTGACTCTGTACCGGTAACCCCTGTATATAGCCTCCACATTGACTCTGTACCATAACACCCTGTATATGACCTCCACATTGACTCTGTACCGGTACCACCTGTATATAGTCTCCACATTGACTCTGTACAGGTATCCCCTGTATATAACCTCCACATTGACTCTGTATGGTACCTGTATATAGCCTCCACATTGACTCTGTACCGATACACCCTGTATGTAGCCTCCACACTGACTTGGTACCGGTACCCCCTGTATATAGCCTCCACATTGACTCTGTACCAGTACCCCGTGTATATAGCCTTCACACTGACTTGGTACTGGTACCCCCTGTATATAGCCTCCACATTTACTCTGTACCGGTACCCCCTGTATATAGCCTCCACATTGACTCTGTACCGGTACCCCCTGTATATAGCCTCCACATTGACTCTGTATGGTACCTGTATATAGCCTCCACATTGACTCTGTACCGTAACACCCTGTATATATCCTCCACATTGACTCTGTACCGTAACACCCTGTATATAGCCTCCACATTGACTCTGTACCGTAACACCCTGTATATAACCTCCACATTGACTCTGTACCGGTACCCCCTGTATATATCCTCCACATTGACTCTGTACCAGTACCCCCTGCATATAGCCTTCACATTGAATCTGTACTGGTACCCCCTGTATGTAGCCTCCACATTGACTCGGTATGGTACCTGTATATATCCTCCACATTGACTCTGTACCAGCACCCCCCTGTATATAGCCTCCACACTGACTCTGTACCGGTACCCTCTGTACATAGCCTCCACATTGACTCTGTACCATAACACCCTGTATATAACCTCCACATTGACTCTGTACCGGTATCCCTTGTATATAGCCTTCACATTGAAACTGTACCGGTACCCCCTGTATGTAGCCTCCACACTGACTCTGTACCGGTACCCCCTGTATATAGCCTCCACACTGACTGTGTACCGGTACCCCCTGTAAATAGCCTCCAAATTGACTCTGTACCGGTACCCCCTGTATATAACCTCCACATTGACTCTGTATGGTACGTGTATATAGCCTCCACATTGACTCTGTACCGATACACCCTGTATGTAGCCTCCACACTGACTTGGTACCGGTACCCCCTGTATATAGCCTCCACATTGACTCTGTACCAGTACCCCCTGTATATAGCCTCCACACTGACTTGGTAAAGGTACCCCCTGTATATAGCCTCCACACTGACTTGGTACTGGCACCCCCTGTATATAGCCTTCACACTGACTTGGTACTGGTACCCCCTGTATATAGCCTCCACATTGACTCTGTACCGTAACACCCTGTATATAGCCTCCACACTGACTCTGTACCGTAACACCTTGTATATAGCCTCCACACTGACTCTGTACCGGTACCCCCTGTATATAGCCTCCACATTGACTCTGTATGGTACCTGTATATAGCCTCCACAATGACTCTGTACCGGTACCCCGTGAATAAAGCCTCCACATTGACTCTGTACCGTAACACCCTGTATATAGCCTCCACACTGACTCTGTACCGTAACACCCTGTATATAACCTCCACATTGAATGTGTATGGTACCTGTATATAGCCACCACATTGACTCTGTACCGATACCCCCTGTATATAACCTCCACATTGACTCTGAATGGTACCTGTATATAGCCTCCACATTGACTCTGTACCCAACAACCTGTATATAGCCTCCACATTGACTCTGTACCGTAACACCCTGTATATAGCCTCCACGCTGACTCTGTATAGTAACACCCTGTATATAGCCTCCACACTGACTTGGTACGGGTCTCCCTGTATATAGCCTCCACATTGACTCTGTACCGGTACCCCCTGTATATAGCCTCCACATTGACTCGGTACCCAACACCCTGTATATAGCCTCCACATTGACTTGGGACCCAACACCCTGTATATAGCCTCCACATTGACTCTGTACCGTAACACCCTGTATATAGCCTCCACACTGACTCTGTACCGGTACCCCCTGTATATAGCCTCCACATTGACTCTGTACCCAAAACCCTGTATATAGCCTCCACATTGACTCTGTACCGTAACACCCTGTATATAGCCTCCACACTGACTCTGTACCGGTACCCCCTGTATATAGCCTCCACATTGACTCTGTATGGTACCTGTATATAGCCTCCACATTGACTCTGTACCGGTACCCCGTGAATATAGCCTCCACATTGACTCTGTACCGTAACACCCTGTATATAGCCTCCACATTGACTCTGTACCATAACAACCTGTATATAACCTCCACATTGACTCTGTACCGGTACCCCCTGTATATAGCCTCCGCATTGACTCTGTACCGTAACACCCTGTATATAACCTCCACATTGACTCTGTACCGGCACCCCCTGTATATGACCTCCACATTGACTCTGTACCGGTACCCCCTGTATGTAGCCTCCACATTGACTCTGTACCGGTACCCCCTGTATATAACCTCCACACTGACTCTGTACCGGTAACCCCTGTATGTAGCCTCCACATTGACTCTGTACCGTAACACCCTGTATATAACCTCCACATTGACTCTGTACCGGCACCCCCTGTATATAACCTCCACATTGACTCTGTACCGGTACCCCCTGTATGTATATATCCTCCACATTGGCTCTGTACCGGTACCCCCTGTATATATCCTCCACATTGACTCTGTACCGGTACCCCCTGTATGTATCCTCCACATTGACTCTGTACCGGTAACCCCTGTATGTAGCCTCCACATTGACTCTGTACCGGTACCCAATGTATATAGCCTCCACACTGACTTGGTACCGGTACCCCCTGTATACAGCCTCCACACTGACTTGGTACCGGTACCCCCTGTATATAACCTCCACACTGACTCTGTACCGGTACAACCTGTATGTAGCCTCCACATTGACTCTGTACCGGTACAACTGTATATATCCTCCACATTGACTCTGTATGGTACCTGTAAATAGCCTCCACATTGACTCTGTACCGTAACACCCTGTATATATCCTCCACATTGACTCTGTACCGTAACACCCTGTATATAGCCTCCACATTGACTCTGTACCGTAACACCCTGTAGATAACCTCCACATTGACTCTGTACCGGTACCCCTGTATATATCCTCCACGTTGACTCTGTACCAGTACCCCCTGCATATAGCCTTCACATTGACTCTGTACTGGTACCCCCTGTATGTAGCCTCCACATTGACTCGGTATGGTACCTGTATATATCCTCCACATTGACTCTGTACCAGCACCCCCCTGTATATAGCCTCCACACTGACTCTGTACCGGTACCCTCTGTATATATCCTCCACATTGACTCTGTACCATAACACCCTGTATATAACCTCCACATTGACTCTGTACCGGTATCCCCTGTATATAGCCTTCACATTGACTCTGTACCGGTACCCCCTGTATGTAGCCTCCACATTGACTCTGTATGGTACGTGTATATAGCCTCCACATTGACTCTGTACCGATACACCCTGTATGTAGCCTCCACACTGACTTGGTACCGGTACCGCCTGTATATAGCCTCCACATTGACTCTGTACCAGTACCCCCTGTATATAGCCTCCACACTGACTTGGTACTGGTACCCCCTGTATATAGCCTCCACATTGACTCTGTACCGTAACACCCTGTATATAGCCTCCACACTGACTCTGTACCGTAACACCTTGTATATAGCCTCCACACTGACTCTGTACCGGTACCCCCTGTATATAGCCTCCACATTGACTCTGTATGGTACCTGTATATAGCCTCCACAATGACTCTGTACCGGTACCCCGTGAATAAAGCCTCCACATTGACTCTGTACCGTAACACCCTGTATATAGCCTCCACACTGACTCTGTACCGTAACACCCTGTATATAACCTCCACATTGACTGTGTATGGTACCTGTATATAGCCACCACATTGACTCTGTACCGATACCCCCTGTATATAACCTCCACATTGACTCTGAATGGTACCTGTATATAGCCTCCACATTGACTCTGTACCCAACAACCTGTATATAGCCTCCACGCTGACTCTGTATAGTAACACCCTGTATATAGCCTCCACACTGACTTGGTACGGGTCTCCCTGTATATAGCCTGCACATTGACTCTGTACCGGTACCCCCTGTATATAGCCTCCACATTGACTCGGTACCCAACACCCTGTATATAGCCTCCACATTGACTCGGGACCCAACACCCTGTATATAGCCTCCACATTGACTCGGGACCCAACACCCTGTATATAGCCTCCACATTGACTCTGTACCGTAACACCCTGTATATAGCCTCCACACTGACTCTGTACCGGTACCCCCTGTATATAGCCTCCACATTGACTCTGTACCCAAAATCCTGTATATAGCCTCCACATTGACTCTGTACCGTAACACCCTGTATATAGCCTCCACACTGACTCTGTACCGGTACCCCCTGTATATAGCCTCCACATTGACTCTGTATGGTACCTGTATATAGCCTCCACATTGACTCTGTACCGGTACCCCGTGAATATAGCCTCCACATTGACTCTGTACCGTAACACCCTGTATATAGCCTCCACATTGACTCTGTACCATAACACCCTGTATATAACCTCCACATTGACTCTGTACCGATACCACCTGTATATAGTCTCCACATTGACTCTGTACAGCTATCCCCTGTATATAGCCTTCACACTGACTTGGTACTGGTACCCCCTGTATATAGCCTCCACATTGACTCTGTACCGGTACCCCCTGTATATAGCCTCCACATTGACTCTGTACCATAACACCCTGTATATAACCTCCACATTGACTCTGTACCGATACCACCTGTATATAGTCTCCACATTGACTCTGTACAGCTATCCCCTGTATATAGCCTTCACATTGACTCTGTACCGGTAACCCCTGTATATAGCCTCCACATTGACTCTGTACCGGTACCCCCAGTATGTAGCCTCCACATTGACTCTGTACCGGTACCCCCTGTATATAGCCTCCACATTGACTCTGTACCATAACACCCTGTATATGACCTCCACATTGACTCTGTACCGGTACCACCTGTATATAGTCTCCACATTGACTCTGTACAGGTATCCCCTGTATATAACCTCCACATTGACTCTGTATGGTACCTGTATATAGCCTCCACATTGACTCTGTACCGATACACCCTGTATGTAGCCTCCACACTGACTTGGTACCGGTACCCCCTGTATATAGCCTCCACATTGACTCTGTACCAGTACCCCGTGTATATAGCCTTCACACTGACTTGGTACTGGTACCCCCTGTATATAGCCTCCACATTGACTCTGTATGGTACCTGTATATAGCCTCCACATTGACTCTGTACCGTAACACCCTGTAAATATCCTCCACATTGACTCTGTACCGTAACACCCTGTATATAGCCTCCACATTGACTCTGTACCGTAACACCCTGTATATAACCTCCACATTGACTCTGTACCGGTACCCCCTGTATATATCCTCCACATTGACTCTGTACCAGTACCCCCTGCATATAGCCTTCACATTGACTGTGTACTGGTACCCCCTGTATGTAGCCTCCACATTGACTCGGTATGGTACCTGTATATATCCTCCACATTGACTCTGTACCAGCACCCCCCTGTATATAGCCTCCACACTGACTCTGTACCGGTACCCTCTGTACATAGCCTCCACATTGACTCTGTACCATAACACCCTGTATATAACCTCCACATTGACTCTGTACCGGTATCCCTTGTATATAGCCTTCACATTGAAACTGTACCGGTACCCCCTGTATGTAGCCTCCACACTGACTCTGTACCGGTACCCCCTGTATATAGCCTCCACACTGACTGTGTACCGGTACCCCCTGTAAATAGCCTCCAAATTGACTCTGTACCGGTACCCCCTGTATATAACCTCCACATTGACTCTGTATGGTACGTGTATATAGCCTCCACATTGACTCTGTACCGATACACCCTGTATGTAGCCTCCACACTGACTTGGTACCGGTACCCCCTGTATATAGCCTCCACATTGACTCTGTACCAGTACCCCCTGTATATAGCCTCCACACTGACTTGGTAAAGGTACCCCCTGTATATAGCCTCCACACTGACTTGGTACTGGCACCCCCTGTATATAGCCTTCACACTGACTTGGTACTGGTACCCCCTGTATATAGCCTCCACATTGACTCTGTACCGTAACACCCTGTATATAGCCTCCACACTGACTCTGTACCGTAACACCTTGTATATAGCCTCCACACTGACTCTATACCGGTACCCCCTGTATATAGCCTCCACATTGACTCTGTATGGTACCTGTATATAGCCTCCACAATGACTCTGTACCGGTACCCCGTGAATAAAGCCTCCACATTGACTCTGTACCGTAACACCCTGTATATAGCCTCCACACTGACTCTGTACCGTAACACCCTGTATATAACCTCCACATTGAATGTGTATGGTACCTGTATATAGCCACCACATTGACTCTGTACCGATACCCCCTGTATATAACCTCCACATTGACTCTGAATGGTACCTGTATATAGCCTCCACATTGACTCTGTACCCAACAACCTGTATATAGCCTCCACATTGACTCTGTACCGTAACACCCTGTATATAGCCTCCACGCTGACTCTGTATAGTAACACCCTGTATATAGCCTCCACACTGACTTGGTACGGGTCTCCCTGTATATAGCCTCCACATTGACTCTGTACCGGTACCCCCTGTATATAGCCTCCACATTGACTCGGTACCCAACACCCTGTATATAGCCTCCACATTGACTTGGGACCCAACACCCTGTATATAGCCTCCACATTGACTCTGTACCGTAACACCCTGTATATAGCCTCCACACTGACTCTGTACCGGTACCCCCTGTATATAGCCTCCACATTGACTCTGTACCCAAAACCCTGTATATAGCCTCCACATTGACTCTGTACCGTAACACCCTGTATATAGCCTCCACACTGACTCTGTACCGGTACCCCCTGTATATAGCCTCCACATTGACTCTGTATGGTACCTGTATATAGCCTCCACATTGACTCTGTACCGGTACCCCGTGAATATAGCCTCCACATTGACTCTGTACCGTAACACCCTGTATATAGCCTCCACATTGACTCTGTACCATAACAACCTGTATATAACCTCCACATTGACTCTGTACCGGTACCCCCTGTATATAGCCTCCGCATTGACTCTGTACCGTAACACCCTGTATATAACCTCCACATTGACTCTGTACCGGCACCCCCTGTATATAACCTCCACATTGACTCTGTACCGGTACCCCCTGTATGTAGCCTCCACATTGACTCTGTACCGGTACCCCCTGTATATAGCCTCCACACTGACTCTGTACCGGCACCCCCTGTATATAACCTCCACATTGACTCTGTACCGGTACCCCCTGTATGTAGCCTCCACATTGACTCTGTATCGGTACCCAATGTATATAGCCTCCACACTGACTTGGTACCGGTATCCCCTGTATACAGCCTCCACACTGACTTGGTACCGGTACCCCCTGTATATAACCTCCACACTGACTATGTACCGGTACAACCTGTATGTAGCCTCCACATTGACTCTGTACCGGTACCCCCTGTATATATCCTCCACATTGACTCTGTACCGGTACCCCCTGTATATATCCTCCACATTGACTCTGTACCGGTAACCCCTGTATATAGCCTCCACATTGACTCTGTATGGTACCTGTATATAGCCTCCACATTGACTCTGTACCGTAACACCCTGTATATATCCTCCACATTGACTCTGTACCGTAACACCCTGTATATAGCCTCCACATTGACTCTGTACCGGTATCCCCTGTATATAACCTCCACATTGACTCTGTACCGGTACCCCCTGTATGTAGCCTCCACACTGACTCTGTACCGGTACCCCCTGTATATAGCCTCCACATTGACTCTGTATGGTACGTGTATATAGCCTCCACATTGACTCTGTACCGATACACCCTGTATGTAGCCTCCACACTGACTTGGTACCGGTACCCCCTGTATATAGCCTCCACATTGACTCTGTACCAGTACCCCCTGTATATAGCCTCCACACTGACTTGGTACTGGCACCCCCTGTACATAGCCTTCACATTGACTTGGTACTGGTACCCCCTGTATATAGCCTCCACATTGACTCTGTATGGTACCTGTATATAGCCTCCACAATGACTCTGTACCGGTACCCCGTGAATAAAGCCTCCACATTGACTCTGTAACGTAACACCCTGTATATAGCCTCCACACTGACTCTGTACCGTAACACCCTGTATATAAACTCCACATTGACTGTGTATGGTACCTGTATATAGCCACCACATTGACTCTGTACCGATACCCCCTGTATATAACCTCCACATTGACTCTGAATGGTACCTGTATATAGCCTCCACATTGACTCTGTACCCAACAACCTGTATATAGCCTCCACGCTGACTCTGTATAGTAACACCCTGTATATAGCCTCCACACTGACTTGGTACGGGTCTCCCTGTATATAGCCTGGACATTGACTCTGTACTGGTACCCCCTGTATATAGCCTCCACATTGACTCGGTACCCAACACCCTGTATATAGCCTCCACATTGACTCGGGACCCAACACCCTGTATATAGCCTCCACATTGACTCTGTACCGTAACACCCTGTATATAGCCTCCACACTGACTCTGTACCGGTACCCCCTGTATATAGCCTCCACATTGACTCTGTACCCAAAACCCTGTATATAGCCTCCACATTGACTCTGTACCGTAACACCCTGTATATAGCCTCCACACTGACTCTGTACCGGTACCCCCTGTATATAGCCTCCACATTGACTCTGTATGGTACTGTATATAGCCTCCACATTGACTCTGTACCGGTACCCCGTGAATATAGCCTCCACATTGACTCTGTACCGTAACACCCTGTATATAGCCTCCACATTGACTCTGTACCATAACACCCTGTATATAACCTCCACATTGACTCTGTACCGGTACCCCCTGTATATAGCCTCCGCATTGACTCTGTACCGTAACACCCTGTATATAACCTCCACACTGACTCTGTACCGGTAACCCCTGTATGTAGCCTCCACATTGACTCTGTACCGTAACACCCTGTATATAACCTCCACATTGACTCTGTACCGGCACCCCCTGTATATAACCTCCACATTGACTCTGTACCGGTACCCCCTGTATATATCCTCCACATTGGCTCTGTACCGGTACCCCCTGTATATAACCTCCACATTGACTCTGTACCGGTACCCCCTGTATATATCCTCCACATTGGCTCTGTACCGGTACCCCCTGTATACAGCCTCCACACTGACTTGGTACCGGTACCCCCTGTATATAACCTCCACACTGACTCTGTACCGGTACAACCTGTATGTAGCCTCCACATTGACTCTGTACCGGTACAACTGTATATATCCTCCACATTGACTCTGTATGGTACCTGTAAATAGCCTCCACATTGACTCTGTACCGTAACACCCTGTATATATCCTCCACATTGACTCTGTACCGTAACACCCTGTATATAGCCTCCACATTGACTCTGTACCGTAACACCCTGTAGATAACCTCCACATTGACTCTGTACCGGTACCCCTGTATATATCCTCCACGTTGACTCTGTACCAGTACCCCCTGCATATAGCCTTCACATTGACTCTGTACTGGTACCCCCTGTATGTAGCCTCCACATTGACTCGGTATGGTACCTGTATATATCCTCCACATTGACTCTGTACCAGCACCCCCCTGTATATAGCCTCCACACTGACTCTGTACCGGTACCCTCTGTATATAGCCTCCACATTGACTCTGTACCATAACACCCTGTATATAACCTCCACATTGACTCTGTACCGGTATCCCCTGTATATAGCCTTCACATTGACTCTGTACCGGTACCCCCTGTATGTAGCCTCCACACTGACTCTGTACTGGTACCCCCTGTATATAGCCTCCACATTGACTCTGTATGGTACGTGTATATAGCCTCCACATTGACTCTGTACCGATACACCCTGTATGTAGCCTCCACACTGACTTGGTACCGGTACCGCCTGTATATAGCCTCCACATTGACTCTGTACCAGTACCCCCTGTATATAGCCTCCACACTGACTTGGTACTGGTACCCCCTGTATATAGCCTCCACATTGACTCTGTACCGTAACACCCTGTATATAGCCTCCACACTGACTCTGTACCGTAACACCTTGTATATAGCCTCCACACTGACTCTGTACCGGTACCCCCTGTATATAGCCTCCACATTGACTCTGTATGGTACCTGTATATAGCCTCCACAATGACTCTGTACCGGTACCCCGTGAATAAAGCCTCCACATTGACTCTGTACCGTAACACCCTGTATATAGCCTCCACACTGACTCTGTACCGTAACACCCTGTATATAACCTCCACATTGACTGTGTATGGTACCTGTATATAGCCACCACATTGACTCTGTACCGATACCCCCTGTATATAACCTCCACATTGACTCTGAATGGTACCTGTATATAGCCTCCACATTGACTCTGTACCCAACAACCTGTATATAGCCTCCACGCTGACTCTGTATAGTAACACCCTGTATATAGCCTCCACACTGACTTGGTACGGGTCTCCCTGTATATAGCCTGCACATTGACTCTGTACCGGTACCCCCTGTATATAGCCTCCACATTGACTCGGTACCCAACACCCTGTATATAGCCTCCACATTGACTCGGGACCCAACACCCTGTATATAGCCTCCACATTGACTCTGTACCGTAACACCCTGTATATAGCCTCCACACTGACTCTGTACCGGTACCCCCTGTATATAGCCTCCACATTGACTCTGTACCCAAAATCCTGTATATAGCCTCCACATTGACTCTGTACCGTAACACCCTGTATATAGCCTCCACACTGACTCTGTACCGGTACCCCCTGTATATAGCCTCCACATTGACTCTGTATGGTACCTGTATTTAGCCTCCACATTGACTCTGTACCGGTACCCCGTGAATATAGCCTCCACATTGACTCTGTACCGTAACACCCTGTATATAGCCTCCACATTGACTCTGTACCATAACACCCTGTATATAACCTCCACATTGACTCTGTACCGGTACCCCCTGTATATAGCCTCTGCATTGACTCTGTACCGTAACACCCTGTATATAACCTCCACACTGACTCTGTACCGGTAACCCCTGTATGTAGCCTCCACATTGACTCTGTACCGTAACACCCTGTATATAACCTCCACATTGACTCTGTACCGGCACCCCCTGTATATAACCTCCACATTGACTCTGTACCGGTACCCCCTGTATATATCCTCCACATTGACTCTGTACCGGTACCCCCTGTATATATCCTCCACATTGACTCTGTACCGGTACCCCTGTATGTATCCTCCACATTGACTCTGTACCGGTACCCCCTGTATGTAGCCTCCACATTGACTCTGTACCGGTACCCAATGTATATAGCCTCCACACTGACTTGGTACCGGTACCCCCTGTATACAGCCTCCACACTGACTTGGTACCGGTACCCCCTGTATATAACCTCCACACTGACTCTGTACCGGTACAACCTGTATGTTGCCTCCACATTGACTCTGTACCGGTACAACTGTATATATCCTCCACATTGACTCTGTACCGGTACCCCCTGTATATATCCTCCACATTGACTCTGTACCGGTACAACCTGTATGTTGCCTCCACATTGACTCTGTACCGGTACAACTGTATATATCCTCCACATTGACTCTGTACCGGTACCCCCTGTATATAGCCTCCACACTGACTTGGTACCGGTACCCCCTGTATATAGCCTCCACATTGACTCTGTATGGTACCTGTATATAGCCTCCACAATGACTCTGTACCGGTACCCCGTGAATAAAGCCTCCACATTGACTCTGTACCGTAACACCCTGTATATAGCCTCCACACTGACTCTGTACCGTAACACCCTGTATATAACCTCCACATTGACTGTGTATGGTACCTGTATATAGCCACCACATTGACTCTGTACCGATACCCCCTGTATATAACCTCCACATTGACTCTGAATGGTACCTGTATATAGCCTCCACATTGACTCTGTACCCAACAACCTGTATATAGCCTCCACGCTGACTCTGTATAGTAACACCCTGTATATAGCCTCCACACTGACTTGGTACGGGTCTCCCTGTATATAGCCTGCACATTGACTCTGTACCGGTACCCCCTGTATATAGCCTCCACATTGACTCGGTACCCAACACCCTGTATATAGCCTCCACATTGACTCGGGACCCAACACCCTGTATATAGCCTCCACATTGACTCTGTACCGTAACACCCTGTATATAGCCTCCACACTGACTCTGTACCGGTACCCCCTGTATATAGCCTCCACATTGACTCTGTACCCAAAATCCTGTATATAGCCTCCACATTGACTCTGTACCGTAACACCCTGTATATAGCCTCCACACTGACTCTGTACCGGTACCCCCTGTATATAGCCTCCACATTGACTCTGTATGGTACCTGTATTTAGCCTCCACATTGACTCTGTACCGGTACCCCGTGAATATAGCCTCCACATTGACTCTGTACCGTAACACCCTGTATATAGCCTCCACATTGACTCTGTACCATAACACCCTGTATATAACCTCCACATTGACTCTGTACCGGTACCCCCTGTATATAGCCTCTGCATTGACTCTGTACCGTAACACCCTGTATATAACCTCCACACTGACTCTGTACCGGTAACCCCTGTATGTAGCCTCCACATTGACTCTGTACCGTAACACCCTGTATATAACCTCCACATTGACTCTGTACCGGCACCCCCTGTATATAACCTCCACATTGACTCTGTACCGGTACCCCCTGTATATATCCTCCACATTGACTCTGTACCGGTACCCCCTGTATATATCCTCCACATTGACTCTGTACCGGTACCCCTGTATGTATCCTCCACATTGACTCTGTACCGGTACCCCCTGTATGTAGCCTCCACATTGACTCTGTACCGGTACCCAATGTATATAGCCTCCACACTGACTTGGTACCGGTACCCCCTGTATACAGCCTCCACACTGACTTGGTACCGGTACCCCCTGTATATAACCTCCACACTGACTCTGTACCGGTACAACCTGTATGTTGCCTCCACATTGACTCTGTACCGGTACAACTGTATATATCCTCCACATTGACTCTGTACCGGTACCCCCTGTATATATCCTCCACATTGACTCTGTACCGGTACAACCTGTATGTTGCCTCCACATTGACTCTGTACCGGTACAACTGTATATATCCTCCACATTGACTCTGTACCGGTACCCCCTGTATATAGCCTCCACACTGACTTGGTACCGGTACCCCCTGTATACAGCCTCCACACTGACTTGGTACCGGTACCCCCTGTATATAACCTCCACACTGACTCTGTACCGGTACAACCTGTATGTTGCCTCCACATTGACTCTGTACCGGTACAACTGTATATATCCTCCACATTGACTCTGTACCGGTACCCCCTGTATATAGCCTCCACACTGACTTGGTACCGGTACCCCCTGTATATAGCATCCACACTGACTTGGTACCGGTACCCCCTGTATATAGCCTCCGCGTTGACTCTGTACCGTAACACCCTGTATATAACCTCCACACTGACTCTGTACCGGTACCCCCTGTATGTAGCCTCCACACTGACTCTGTACCGGTACCCCCTGTATATAGCCTCCACATTGACTCTGTATGGTACGTGTATATAGCCTCCACATTGACTCTGTACCGATACACCCTGTATGTAGCCTCCACACTGACTTGGTACCGGTACCCCCTGTATATAGCCTCCACATTGACTCTGTACCAGTACCCTCTGTATATAGCCTCCACACTGACTTGGTACTGGCACCCCCTGTATATAGCCTTCACATTGACTTGGTACTGGTACCCCCTGTATATAGCCTCCACATTGACTCTGTACCGTAACACCCTGTATATAGCCTCCACACTGACTCTGTACCGTAACACCTTGTATATAGCCTCCACACTGACTCTGTACCGGTACCCCCTGTATATAGCCTCCACATTGACTCTGTATGGTACCTGTATATAGCCTCCACAATGACTCTGTACCGGTACCCCGTGAATAAAGCCTCCACATTGACTCTGTACCGTAACACCCTGTATATAGCCTCCACACTGACTCTGTACCGTAACACCCTGTATATAACCTCCACATTGACTGTGTATGGTACCTGTATATAGCCACCACATTGACTCTGTACCGATACCCCCTGTATATAACCTCCACATTGACTCTGAATGGTACCTGTATATAGCCTCCACGCTGACTCTGTATAGTAACACCCTGTATATAGCCTCCACACTGACTTGGTACGGGTCTCCCTGTATATAGCCTGCACATTGACTCTGTACCGGTACCCCCTGTATATAGCCTCCACATTGACTCGGTACCCAACACCCTGTATATAGCCTCCACATTGACTCGGGACCCAACACCCTGTATATAGCCTCCACATTGACTCTGTACCGTAACACCCTGTATATAGCCTCCACACTGACTCTGTACCGGTACCCCCTGTATATAGCCTCCACATTGACTCTGTACCCAAAATCCTGTATATAGCCTCCACATTGACTCTGTACCGTAACACCCTGTATATAGCCTCCACACTGACTCTGTACCGGTACCCCCTGTATATAGCCTCCACATTGACTCTGTACCGGTACCCCGTGAATATAGCCTCCACATTGACTCTGTACCGTAACACCCTGTATATAGCCTCCACATTGACTCTGTACCATAACACCCTGTATATAACCTCCACATTGACTCTGTACCGGTACCCCCTGTATATAGCTTCTGCATTGACTCTGTACCGTAACACCCTGTATATAACCTCCACACTGACTCTGTACCGGTAACCCCTGTATGTAGCCTCCACATTGACTCTGTACCGTAACACCCTGTATATAACCTCCACATTGACTCTGTACCGGCACCCCCTGTATATAACCTCCACATTGACTCTGTACCGGTACCCCCTGTATATATCCTCCACATTGACTCTGTACCGGTACCCCCTGTATGTATCCTCCACATTGACTCTGTACCGGTACCCCCTGTATGTAGCCTCCACATTGACTCTGTACCGGTACCCAATGTATATAGCCTCCACACTGACTTGGTACCGGTACCCCCTGTATACAGCCTCCACACTGACTTGGTACCGGTACCCCCTGTATATAACCTCCACACTGACTCTGTACCGGTACAACCTGTATGTTGCCTCCACATTGACTCTGTACCGGTACAACTGTATATATCCTCCACATTGACTCTGTACCGGTACCCCCTGTATATATCCTCCACATTGACTCTGTACCGGTACAACCTGTATGTTGCCTCCACATTGACTCTGTACCGGTACAACTGTATATATCCTCCACATTGACTCTGTACCGGTACCCCCTGTATATAGCCTCCACACTGACTTGGTACCGGTACCCCCTGTATACAGCCTCCACACTGACTTGGTACCGGTACCCCCTGTATATAACCTCCACACTGACTCTGTACCGGTACAACCTGTATGTTGCCTCCACATTGACTCTGTACCGGTACAACTGTATATATCCTCCACATTGACTCTGTACCGGTACCCCCTGTATATAGCCTCCACACTGACTTGGTACCGGTACCCCCTGTATATAGCATCCACACTGACTTGGTACCGGTACCCCCTGTATATAGCCTCCGCGTTGACTCTGTACCGTAACACCCTGTATATAACCTCCACACTGACTCTGTACCGGTACCCCCTGTATGTAGCCTCCACACTGACTCTGTACCGGTACCCCCTGTATATAGCCTCCACATTGACTCTGTATGGTACGTGTATATAGCCTCCACATTGACTCTGTACCGATACACCCTGTATGTAGCCTCCACACTGACTTGGTACCGGTACCCCCTGTATATAGCCTCCACATTGACTCTGTACCAGTACCCTCTGTATATAGCCTCCACACTGACTTGGTACTGGCACCCCCTGTATATAGCCTTCACATTGACTTGGTACTGGTACCCCCTGTATATAGCCTCCACATTGACTCTGTACCGTAACACCCTGTATATAGCCTCCACACTGACTCTGTACCGTAACACCTTGTATATAGCCTCCACACTGACTCTGTACCGGTACCCCCTGTATATAGCCTCCACATTGACTCTGTATGGTACCTGTATATAGCCTCCACAATGACTCTGTACCGGTACCCCGTGAATAAAGCCTCCACATTGACTCTGTACCGTAACACCCTGTATATAGCCTCCACACTGACTCTGTACCGTAACACCCTGTATATAACCTCCACATTGACTGTGTATGGTACCTGTATATAGCCACCACATTGACTCTGTACCGATACCCCCTGTATATAACCTCCACATTGACTCTGAATGGTACCTGTATATAGCCTCCACGCTGACTCTGTATAGTAACACCCTGTATATAGCCTCCACACTGACTTGGTACGGGTCTCCCTGTATATAGCCTGCACATTGACTCTGTACCGGTACCCCCTGTATATAGCCTCCACATTGACTCGGTACCCAACACCCTGTATATAGCCTCCACATTGACTCGGGACCCAACACCCTGTATGTAGCCTCCACATTGACTCTGTACCGTAACACCCTGTATATAGCCTCCACACTGACTCTGTACCGGTACCCCCTGTATATAGCCTCCACATTGACTCTGTACCCAAAATCCTGTATATAGCCTCCACATTGACTCTGTACCGTAACACCCTGTATATAGCCTCCACACTGACTCTGTACCGGTACCCCCTGTATATAGCCTCCACATTGACTCTGTACCGGTACCCCGTGAATATAGCCTCCACATTGACTCTGTACCGTAACACCCTGTATATAGCCTCCACATTGACTCTGTACCATAACACCCTGTATATAACCTCCACATTGACTCTGTACCGGTACCCCCTGTATATAGCTTCTGCATTGACTCTGTACCGTAACACCCTGTATATAACCTCCACACTGACTCTGTACCGGTAACCCCTGTATGTAGCCTCCACATTGACTCTGTACCGTAACACCCTGTATATAACCTCCACATTGACTCTGTACCGGCACCCCCTGTATATAACCTCCACATTGACTCTGTACCGGTACCCCCTGTATATATCCTCCACATTGACTCTGTACCGGTACCCCCTGTATATATCCTCCACATTGACTCTGTACCGGTACCCCTGTATGTATCCTCCACATTGACTCTGTACCGGTACCCCCTGTATGTAGCCTCCACATTGACTCTGTACCGGTACCCCCTGTATATAGCCTCCACACTGACTTGGTACCGGTACCCCCTGTATATAGCATCCACACTGACTTGGTACCGGTACCCCCTGTATATAGCCTCCGCGTTGACTCTGTACCGTAACACCCTGTATATAACCTCCACACTGACTCTGTACCGGTACCCCCTGTATGTAGCCTCCACATTGACTCTGTACTGTAACACCCTGAATATAACCTCCACATAGACTCTGTACTGGTACCCCCTGTATATAACCTCCACATTGACTCTGTACCGGTACCCCCTGTATATGTCCTAAACATTGACTCTGTACTGGTACCCCCTGTATGCAGCCTCCACATTGACTCTGTACCAGCACCCCATTGTATATAGCCTCCACACTGACTCTGTACCGGTACCCCCTGTATATAGCCTCCACATTGACTCTGTACCATAACACCCTGTATATAACCTCCACATTGACTCTGTACCGGTACCACCTGTATATAGTTTCCACATTGACTCTGTACAGGTATCCCCTGTATATAGCCTCCACATTGACTCTGTACCGGTACCCCCTGTATATAGCCTCCACACTGACTCTGTACCGATACCCCCTGTATATAACCTCCACATTGACTCTGTATGGTACCTGTATACAGCCTCCACATTGACTCTGTACCCAACAACCTGTATATAGCCTCCAAATTGACTCTGTACCGGTAACCCCTGTATATAGCCTCCACATTGACTCTGTACCGGTACCCCCTGTATGTAGCCTCCACATTGACTCTGTACCATAACACCCTGTATATGACCTCCACATTGACTCTGTACCGGTACCCCCTGTATATAGCCTCCACATTGACTCTGTACCATAACACCCTGTATATGACCTCCACATTGACTCTGTACCGGTACCACCTGTATATAGTCTCCACATTGACTCTGTACAGGTATCCCCTGTATATAACCTCCACATTGACTCTGTATGGTACCTGTATATAGCCTCCACATTGACTCTGTACCGATACACCCTGTATGTAGCCTCCACACTGACTTGGTACCGGTACCCCCTGTATGTAGCCTCCACATTGACTCTGTACCGGTACCCCCTCCTGTATATAGCCTCCACACTGACTTGGTACCGGTACCCCCTGTATATAGCCTCCACACTGACTTGGTACCGGTACCCCTGTATATAGCCTCCGCATTGACTCTGTACCGTAACACCCTGTATATAACCTCCACACTGACTCTGTACCGGTACCCCCTGTATATAGCCTCCACACTGACTCTGTACCGGTACCCCCTGTATATAGCCTCCACATTGAATCTGTACCGGTACCCCGTGAATATAGCCTCCACATTGACTCTGTACCGTAACACCCTGTATATAGCCTCCACATTGACTCTGTACCATAACACCCTGTATATAACCTCCACATTGTTTCTGTACCGGTACCCCCTGTATATAGCCTCCGCATTGACTCTGTACCGTAACACCCTGTATATAACCTCCACACTGACTCTGTACCGGTAACCCCTGTATATGTCCTAAACATTGACTCTGTATTGGTACCCCCTGTATGTAGCCTCCACATTGACTCTGTACCAGCACCCCCTGTATATAACCTCCACACTGACTCTGTACCGGTACAACCTGTATGTTGCCTCAACATTGACTCTGTACCGGTACAACTGTATATATCCTCCACATTGACTCTGTACCGGTACCCCCTGTATATATCCTCCACATTGACTCTGTACCGGTACCCCCTGTATATAGCCTTCACATTGACTCTGTACCGGTACCCCCTGTATGTAGCCTCCACATTGATTCTGTACCGGTACCCCCTGTATATAGCCTCCACACTGACTTGGTACCGGTACCCCCTGTATATAGCATCCACACTGACTTGGTACCGGTACCCCCTGTATATAGCCTCCGCGTTGACTCTGTACCGTAACACCCTGTATATAACCTCCACACTGACTCTGTACCGGTACCCCCTGTATGTAGCCTCCACATTGACTCTGTACTGTAACACCCTGAATATAACCTCCACATAGACTCTGTACTGGTACCCCCTGTATATAACCTCCACATTGACTCTGTACCGGTACCCCCTGTATATGTCCTAAACATTGACTCTGTACTGGTACCCCCTGTATGCAGCCTCCACATTGACTCTGTACCAGCACCCCATTGTATATAGCCTCCACA